>NC_081393.1:11904478-12029478 GCF_030684315.1 Stegostoma tigrinum
GTGCGCGCGAGAGAGGGGAGAGTGTGTGTGTGTCGGGGAGGGGGCGTGTGTGTCGGGGCGGGGAGGGGGCGTGTGTGTCGGGGCGGGGAGGGGGCGTGTGTGTCGGGGCGGGGAGGGGAGGGGGCGTGTGTGTCTGGGGTGTGTGTGTGTCTGGGGGGGGGGGGTGGGTGTGAGAGAGTCAGGGAGAGGAAGGGGTGTGTGCGTGTGTGTGTCGGGGAGAGGGAGGGGGCGAGTGTGTTAGGGAGAGGAAAGGGAGGGGCGAGTGTGTGTGTCGGGGAGGCGAAGGAATATGTGTGTGTGTGTGTGTGTGTGTGTGTGTCGGGGAGGGGAGGGGGAGGGGAGGGGAGGGGAGGGGAGGGGAGGGGAGGGGAGGGGAGGGGGCGAGTGTGTGTGTCGGGGAGGGGAGGGGAGGGGAGGGGAGGGGAGGGGAGGGGGCGAGTGTGTGTGTCGGGGAGGGGAGGGGAGGGGAGGGGGCGAGTATGTGTGTGTCGGGGAGGGGAGGGGAGGGGAGGGGGCGAGTATGTGTGTGTCGGGGAGGGGAGGGGGCGAGTGTGTGTGTCGGGGATGGGAGGGGGCGAGTGTGTCGGGGAGGGGAAGGGGAGGGGGCGAGTGTGTCGGGGAGGGGAAGGGGAGGGGGCGAGTGTGTCGGGGAGGGGAAGGGGAGGGGGCGAGTGTGTGTGTGTCGGGGAGGGGAGGGGGCGAGTGTGTGTGTCGGGGAGGGGAGGGGAGGGGAGGGTGCGAGCGTGTCGGGGAGAGGAAGGGGAGGGGGCAAGTGTGTGTATCAGGGAGGGGAGGGTGTGTGTGTGTCAGGGAGGGGAAGGAGTGTGTGTGTGTGTCGGGGAGGGGAGGGGGCGAGTGTGTGTTTCGGGGAGGGGAGGGGGCGAGTGTGTGTGTGTGTGTCAGGGAGGGGGCGAGTGTGTGTGTCGGGGAGGGGAAGTGTGTGTGTCGGGGAGGGGAGGGGGTGAGTGTTTGAGAGAGAGTCAGGGAGGGGAAGGGGGGTGTGTGTGTGTGTGCGCGAGAGAGGGGTGAGTGTGTGTGTGTCGGGGCGGGGAGGGGGCGTGTGTGTCGGGGCGGGGAGGGGAGGGGGCATGTGTCTGGGGTGTGTGTGTGTCTGGGGGGGGGTGGGTGAGAGAGAGTCAGGGAGAGGAAGGGGTGTGTGCGTGTGTGTGTCGGGGAGAGGGAGGGGGCGAGCGTGTCGGGGAGACGGAGGGGGCGAGCGTGTCGGGGAGAGGGAGGGGAGGGAGGGGAGGGGCGAGTGTGTTGGGGAGAGGAAGGGGAGGGGGAGAGTGTGTGTGTCGGGGAGGGGAGGGGGCGAGCGTGTCGGGGAGGGGAGGGGGCGAGCGTGTCGGGGAGGGGAGGGGGCGGGGCGAATGTGTGTGTCGGGGAGGGGAGGGGAGGGGGTGTGTGTGTCGGGGAGGGGAGGGGAGGGGGCGAGCGTGTCGGGGAGGGGAGGGGAGGGGGCGAGCGTGTCGGGGAGGGGAGGGGAGGGGGCGAATGTGCGTGTCGGGGAGGGGAGGGGAGGGGGCGAATGTGTGTGTCGGGGAGGGGAGGGGGTGTGTGTGTCGGGGAGGGGAGGGGGTGTGTGTGTGTCGGGGAGGGGAGGGGGCGAGCGTGTCGGGGAGGGGAGGGGGCGGGGGCGAATGTGTGTGTCGGGGAGGGGAGGGGAGGGGGCGTGTGTGTGTCGGGGAGGGGAGGGGAGGGGGCGTGTGTGTGTCAGGGAGGGGGGGAGGGGGCGTGTGTCGGGGAGGGGAGGGGAGGGGGCGAGTGTGTGTCGGGGAGGGGAGGGGGCGAGTGTGTGTCGGGGAGGGGAGGGGAGGGGAGGGGGCGAGTGTGTGTGTCGGGGAGGGGAGGGGAGGGGGCGAGTGTGTCGGGGAGGGGAGGGGGTGTGTGTGTGTCGGGGAGGGGAGGGGGTGTGTGTGTGTCGGGGAGGGGAGGGGGTGTGTGTGTGTCGGGGAGGGGAGGGGTCGAGCGTGTCGGGGAGGGGAGGGGGCGGGGGCGAATGTGTGTGTCGGGGAGGGGAGGGGAGGGGAGGGGGCGAGCGTGTCGGGGAGAGGAAGGGGAGGGGGCGAATGTGTGTGTCAGGGAGGGGAGGGGGCGTGTGTGTGTCGGGGAGGGGAGGGGAGGGGGCGTGTGTGTGTCGGGGAGGGGAGGGGAGGGGGCGTGTGTGTGTCGGGGAGGGGAGGGGAGGGGGCGTGTGTGTGTCGGGGAGGGGAGGGGGCGTGTGTGTGTCGGGGAGGGGAGGGGAGGGGGCGAGTGTGTGTGTCGGGGAGGGGAGGGGGTGAGTGTGTGTGTCGGGGAGGGGAGGGGGTGTGTGTGTGTGTCGGGGAGGGGAGGGGGTGTGTGTGTGTGTCGGGGAGGGGAGGGGGTGTGTGTGTCGGGGAGGGGAGGGGGTGTGTGTGTGTCGGGGAGGGGAGGGGAGGGGAGGGGGCGTGTGTGTGTCGGGGAGGGGAGGGGAGGGGGCGTGTGTGTGTCGGGGAGGGGAGGGGAGGGGGCGAGTGTGTGTGTCGGGGAGGGGAGGGGGCGAGTGTGTGTGTCGGGGAGGGGAGGGGGTGTGTGTGTGTGTCGGGGAGGGGAGGGGAGGGGAGGGGGTGTGTGTCGGGGAGGGGAGGGGAGGGGGTGTGTGTGTGTGTCGGGGAGGGGAGGGGAGGGGGTGTGTGTGTGTGTCGGGGAGGGGAGGGGAGGGGGTGTGTGTGTGTGTCGGGAGGGGAGGGGGCGACTGTGTGTCGGGGAGAGGGAGGGGAGGGGGCGAGTGTGTCGGGGCGGGGAGAGTGTGTGTGCGAGTGAGTGTGTGTCTGGCGGTGTTTTGGGGGGGGGTTGTGTGTGAGAGGGTGTGAGGGAGCGGGGTAATGGCGGGGGGGGGGGGGGGGGGGAGGGTGGAAGCGATGGGTCGGAGCGGGCTGTATCCCTGCAGTAAAACGTTCCCATTTCCCCGTTGCCTGAGAGAGAGGGGAGCGCGGGACAAAAGACGCCAAACAAAAGCGAGCAGCAAAGAAAACTTTTCGGGAACTTTGTGTGTGTGTGTGTGTGTGTGTTGCTCTCTCCGGGGTCGGAGCCGGAAAGTTACCTTTGTTAGTGGGTAGCGGACGGGACTCTCCCCACCTGCCCTAGTCCCTCCAGCAGCAAACTCACCGAGTCAGAGCGGGAGAAGGAAAGCCTCTGTGGGACTCTCAGAGCGCCGCAGTCCCCCTGACTCCTGGCGTCTCCATCGCTCCTTTTCCCCGTTTGGAGCCGGAGACGGGGGTGGGAAGGAGGTGGGACACGTGATCACAGGCGGGCTCAGTTTCTCCGGGAGAGCTCTGCTGCCTCTCTCTCTGTGTGTGTGCGCGCCCGCCCCCTGCACACAAAGAGCCCTTTCGCCCTCGGCGTTCCGCTTAACCCCCCCCCCCCGGACACCGCTCCCGTTTTATACAGGTATCTCTGCCTCCTGCAGCAAACACGAATGCACCGGCTCCTCTGTTTTCTTTCCCTTCCTCCGCACCGCACGGCCCTGCGGCCGGAGTCAACCGTGGTCCAGCGGATGCACAGCAAGATCCCACGAACGGGAATGCGCCGCCAGCGGCATTTTTCACTTCACTCTCTTTTTCCAAGCCGTTCGCGTCAAGCAGGCCCCGCTTTAAAGTCACGGTTTTTTGGCACAAGCTATTGGCTTGAAGCGAAAGGACTTGAAAGCGGCGTCCGATGCGAATCGATGTTGAAACCGGAGTGAGGTTAGAGCCAGCATTCTCGCTGCGATCAAGTTTTTGTTGTTGTAAACGGGCGCCTCGGTCCAACGTGTCGATGCCAGCCAGGTCCCCCAAACTGAACTTCATCCCATTCCCACATCCCTCTAAACGTTTCTGATCATGCACCTGCCCAAATATCTTTCAAATGTTATCACTGTACCAGCATCGACCACCTCCTCTGGCGGCCCATGAATCTGCACCAGCCTCCCTGTGCAAATGTGGCCCCTGGGGTCCCTTTCAAATCCCTCTCCTCCCACCTTAAAATTATGCCCGCAAAAACAACAGAAGTTGCTGGAAAAGCTCAGCAGCTCTGAAGAGAGAAATCAGAGTTACTGTTTCGGATCCAGTGACCATTCCTCGGATTTTCCTTCACAGATGCTGCCGAACCTGCTGAGTTTTTCCAGCAACTTCTGATTTTGTCTCTGATTACAGCATCTGCAGTTCTTTCGGTTATTATATGAAATGTATGCCCTGTAGTTTTGAACTCCCCGATCCCAGCAAAAAGGCACTTGTCATTCACCTTATCTGCCCCTGCCTTGTGATTTTATGAATGCTTTACCAGCTGAAATCACTTCTAAACTAAATCAAATCAAAAAACATAAGATAAATAGCCTATTAATTAAAATTAAGTCACATACACACACACCAGTCTCTTTCTGTTCCTTCCCTGTCCCACAGCTTTGCAATGGTTTTATGATGACTGACAAATTGAAAGCTGCACCCAGACATATGTGATACAGGCATTCCTCAGAGGTTCAGCTAGGTAGTTCTATGGAGGTTTTTAAGAATCTCTTACAGTGTGGAAGCAGGCCGTGGATCCCATACTGACCCTCTGAAGAGCATTCCATCCAGACCCAACCGTACCCCCATAACCCTGCATGGGTTATTCTATGGATAATCCACCTGGCCTGTACATCTCTGGACGCTGTGGGCAATTTAGCACGGCCAGTTCACCCAGCCAGCACCACTTTGGGCTGTGGGAGGAAACCAGAACAAACCCATGCAGAATGTGCAAATTCAATGCAGATAGTCGTCTGACCGTGGAATCAAACCCACGTCCCTGGTACTGTGAGGCAGCAGTGCTAAGCACTGAGCCACCGTGCCGCCATTCTCTTTGTTATATTGACCTCTGCATACTCCTGACAACATCTCTCTGTTGGGTGTCTTTCTGAATGAACCTTGTTGCGTTTTGGTTGGCGATCATTCAGCAGAGATGTTTGACCTCTTCAAGGATAGTAGGAAGTGCCGATGCTGGAGAATCTGAGATAACAAGAAATGAAGAAGGGTCTCGACCCACAATGTCAGCTTTACTGCTCCTCTGATGCTGCTTGGCCTGCTGTGTTCAGCCAGCTCTGCACCTTGTGACCTCCTCAGGGAATGCTTTGACTGTTGCGTTAGAAATCTTTCATTGAGAAACCTTGTCTCAGAGTTCATAGGGAAAGTAAATTGGGGGTTCCCTTCAGGGAGAATGAATTCCAATCCCAACTGCTTTGGAATGATGCAGATTGGCACCACTATGACAAATTGATGATGTAAGTCAGGACTGATTGGAGTCAGATTTAAACAGAGACTTCCTGCAGTGCTCCCCACACCCCAGATCTCTCAAATATTGTCATGGGATCTTTCTTCTCCTGGAGAAGGCAGGTAGAAACATAAGGACAGAAAGAGGCCATTCAACCCTTTAAGGCTAGTTCCCCACTCAGTGAGATTGTGGCTCATTCCCTAACAACTCCTCAGATCCACCTCTTCCCCATATCCCTTCATACCTTTGTGAAAATGACCTCTCAATTTCAAGTTTAAAATGAACAATTCATCTGCTCACCTCGGTTTAAAGTCTCATTGATGCCTTGCACAGTGCGATCCTGAAGTATCAGCCTGCAATACATACACAAGCCTCTGGAGTAGGTCTTGAATCCCCAACTGCCTGGTCCAGCGGCAAAACTGTGAGCGAAGATCAATCTCCTCTGGTTTTCAGACAAACTCAGATAGTGCCCTTACCCACGCTGGCCAATAACAGTCCAGTACAGCTCCCATGACAATTAAATGAATGAATAAATAGTTCAGATCAATAGCTCAATCTTGAAAATGAATGGTTGCAGAGACCTCCAAACCCTGCTTTGCATGAAGCTACACCAAACATTGGAGGGTTATTTTGTGACCTTCTTGATCGGAAAAGAATAAGCCTGGAACTCAAGTCACAGGATTTGTGCTGGAACTTGCTCCCACTTTCCTTAATCGCCTAAATACACATTACGTGTTGGCACGATAGGCAATTATATCTTTCCACAAACTACTGCATTTACATTTACTTCAGTACAAACAGATCCTGCATTGCTGATGGCTGAAATATTTTATTCATAGCTTTCAGAAGGTCAGCTGAAACTACAGTGCAGTAAAATGATTAACATGAGACAAATAAAATGCAAATACGTGTGTGTATTTTTGCTGATCCCATCTTTACAGTTTTACTGTCTTTCCAGGTATTGTCCTGTGTCTTTGAGACTGCATCAATCCATTTGTTTTCGCTTCTCCCATCAGGAGATCTCCTGTCACACTATGCACTGTCCAAACATAGCTCTGTAGCCTGTCCACAAGCGCTCTATGAATCCAGTATCCAACTCCGCCTGGGTCACCTCCGTGCTCTCTACTGGCCTTCACTTTGCCCTTCAGAAGGAATTGCTCCAGCTTCTCACCTCAGATTAAATGCCCAAAATACTGACACTCTCTTCCCTGGAGATCACTTTTTAAGAGTTCTTTTTGTTAATGCAATTTCAAACACTTCTTCATTTATCTTGCAAACTGTACATGGAATCTTCAGCAAACATCTTAGCATCCACATTTTAAATCAGAAATGTGGATCGTAGGAAGCTTCTCTAACTTCTCCCATTCCGTGTGGCATTGTTACCCAAATTCAAAGGTTTCAAACCACTTCTTGTGGTGCCACTTTGTCTCTGAGCATGCATGAGGTTGTTTTTTTTAAAAAAGATTTTGCAGCTGATACTTTCGGCTGACTTGAGCTGTGACGATACACTGGCACCTAGCCATTGACATCCAACACAATGGTGTGCACAGGAGAAAGTAATGGCACTCACAGCAATAATGGCTATGACGCTAACTGAAAGCTGGGCCAATTTGCCAACACAATCATGGCTGCAACCCTCACTCATGCCTGATCAATTTGCCCACAACAAAGATGGCTTTTGGCGCAGTCATTGCTCAACCATTGCTGAACAATATATTGTGGAGAAAAATAAACATTACATTTGTCACACAAAGCTGGTTATTTGTCCTCACAAATAAATGCAAATTATTATTGAAGGCTGCTGCTTTGATCGTCTCAATGCTGCCAAATGAAGCATGTATCATGACAGTCTCTGCAACATTCTCTTTTTATTCATTTCAAAAAATATACTTTATTTTTCAACACAATCTATAAGTATGTGCAAAAGGTTCTAAATCGTATCTGCCTAGGTCTTTGCAGAGAGAGAAAAAAGAAACAAAACATTGGAATTTTGACATTTCTCCGAGTTTCTCTGTAGTTGCAAACCACAAAGGCATTTTCTACTTATTTGGATAACTATGTTCATTTTGAGATAACAAGAGTGCCTAATAACTAAGTAGACCCTCATTATACTTTGGCAGAAAGACCCCAGGCGGCAGTCTTTCTCCATTGCACGTTGTTTCAAGTGAACATCACGTCTCTGGTCAGTGTACCCAGCAATGATATTGCTGAGATTGGCAGACTTCATACTACAGTGCGCCAACATGCTTCATTGTCAGCCGATGTTTCTCATGAGATAAGCAATGCTTGTACCATTTTGATTTCACTGGTACAGGTATTGCTTGAGCAAGTGGGATTGTTCTGAACAACATCTCAAAACATATAATACTTGAATCTTGCTGAAAAGACAGGCATGTGACCAAAACATTTTTGTTTTGTACTCGACAGAACAAATACAAGAATGCCATATCACAACAATTTATACCACAGACTGGTTGACAACCCAACTGTCATTGGCTATGATGTTGACGTGGAGAAAGTAATGAGGAACCACGGGCACCCCAGGCTGCTGTGAAATTGAAAAGAAATGTGAGCATATTTGTTTGGAAAGAATAGGTTTCTGCATATGGAACCTGAACCACTTGTAGCAAGCATAGCCGAGCCACATAATGAGTTTGGCAGATTCTGTCCAATCGCAATTAACTGCTGATATTATTTGGGGTTTTCCAAGTGGGAGGTTGCTCGTGTCCAGCCTGTACTGGCCTGCCTTTTCTTTAGTCAGGTAAATTGTCGTGCATTCTTGTGATTGTCCAGATGTAAAGCTTCAGTGACATCTTGTTTTGTTCAGCAAAATTTAAGTGCCCTGCTTCTCTTTGACGATGGCATCTTTTGCACTTATCTTGGTTTAATATCTTTTTTAGAAGAAAGAAAGCTGAAGGGAATCTGCACAGGGTGTGTAGATGTGACAACAGACAATGCATGTCTGAAATTATTGTTCTGATGCCAAGGGGTACCAGACCAATACATTCAGGGTCAGACTCATAGGCTTTCTCATTGTGTCCCTTCCTGTCTCCTTTGCAAACAGCATGGGCTGGTAGCTGCTAAGTGTGAGCCTTCACAACCAGATCGATCCAAGAAAGCAAACAATCAAACAACAGACACACCAACACAGAGTGTGTTTCCATTGTCCTGATATATTTACAATGTAATGTGTTATGGGCCAGACCAGACCCCCTCAAAATATGTTAAGAAGCTAGCCTCAATCCTAACCCTTTCTTATTTTAAAGGTTCCAGATGCAATTCGATTGGTCAACTGACCAGATTTGAAGTGTATTTATACACTATAGTTAAAATGCAACAAAAGAAAGAGGAAATTGAAAAAACGTAACTCTATTGGAAAACTTAACAGAATAATAGATTATTAGTTCCAATGTAGCAACATTCCAAAATACACCCTTGGTAAAGGCAAAGTTGATAAAATAGATTGTCTCACATGAACTCTAGCAGCCAGGAGGAAAATTATCAAGAGAAAACCCTGAGAGAATGCAGCAGGGAAATGTACTGCAGCTTCCAAACCCAACTTCAAGACCCCAGCAACAACTGCTAGTGGAAGACTAAAATTCTAGTCTTCTGTGGGAGTTTGAGCACAACAATTCAGTTCCAACTATTGAAAAAATCCCAAGGCCTCACAAACTGCTTACTCCAGTGGGTGCGCATAGACTGCTCTTTACCTCTCCCTTAAAACCTCTCCTCCAGAAAAAGGACAAAATACACCCCTCAAAGTCATACTATTGTCACAAATGACATAATCTGCATCACTCCGTCACAGGACGTGGTGACAATGTGTAAAAGGCTGGTCAGGCATGATTTGCTTGAAAGCCCTTCAATAAATCACATGGTTCTGATCAGATAACAAAATGCAGTAACCTTCATTCTCAATCCAATGAAAGTGTGGAGGTCACTGATTTCTTTCCCTGCCTGTCTGCGTCATGATTCACTGTTCCTGAGGATGATGTCAGTGAAGTGGTGCCCCCACACCACACATGGTGAATAATCCACTGGCCTTGGAGGGAAACACAAAGTTGATTTATCAAGCTGATACCCAAACTCTTAAGGTTCCCTTGTGAGGAGAGCTTAGACAAAACCACAGTGACATCCTGTGCCGTTTGGAAGCTGAATTTGGTCCACGTTATCTTGATATTAAGGGGAACAGATAAGATGAAAAGGGGGAATCTGTTTCTAATAGCTGGTGATTCTGGGACTAAGATACAAGGTCTAAAATGTGGAGTCAGACCTCTCATAAGTTGGGGGGGTACACTTTGGAGGGCTCATCTAGTCAGGCCAGGTGGGGCAGAGCTCAGATATTGGAACGGTGCAATCAGTTTGATGGGATTGTATTACAGGGCCAGCCCCCAACAGCCAGCAGGACATAAACGTGTGGATAAATATGTGGACAGATGATAGACAATGTAAAGACAACAGGGTTATTGTGGAAGGTGATTTAACTGGGACTCACGTAGCCCCAGAGGTTTGGTGATGATGATGGGAGGGAGGGTGTGCTTTGGTGGCCGTGGAATTTGTTAGGTTTGTGCAGAACAGTTTTTGGAAACAATACGTAAATAGTCCAACTAAGGAAGGGGCCATACTACATCTGATATTGGGGAACGAGTCCAGCCAGGTGATCAAAGTTTAGTCGGGAAGCATTTTGAGAGCAGTGACCATAATTCTGCAAGTTTTAAGTTAGTTATGTGTAAGGATAAGAGTGGTCCTCAGGTGAAAGTACAAAAGTGGGGGAAGGCCAGCTGCCACAATATTGGACAGGAACTTGAGATTATAGATTTGGCTGACTGCTTGAGGGTAAATCCACATCTGGCAAGTTTGAAATTTTTAAATGTCACTTGTGACCCAGGGTTTTAGTTTTGGTTTCCGTTGTTGAGGTTGGGGTGATGGAGTTGAAGCTGTGAGATACATTCCATCAGTATTCCTTTGCCTGAGACTGGGAGAGGTTGCAAGTGAAGAAATATCTGGTTTGCTGAATTTGCCTTTGCCAAGGGTGTGTTTATGGGATTTTTTTGCTCTATTGGAACAGTTAATGAGTAGTAGTTAAATAATGTATTGCTTTGTTAAATGTTTAAATAGAATTAAATGTATGCCATTCCTTCTTTTTTATTGTATTTTAATTTAGTGTAAGAATAAACTGTCTTATGCTTAAAGCCTAATAGTTGGACCAATCAAATCATATCTGGAACACAGAGCCTTACACTTGCCTTTTAAACAGGATAACAGTTAAGGTCTAGGCTATCTCCTTGATATATTTTGACGGGGTTTAGTCTACTCCAAAGCAAGTGACAAAGATAATTGATGAGGGCAGGGGGTGGATATTATCTTTACCAAGGCCTTTGACAAGGTACCTGGTGGCAGGCTGATAGAGAGGGTGATGTCACTTAGGATCTGCATTGAGCTGGTCAGGCGGATACAGAACTGGCTTGGTCACAGGAGACAGAGGGTAAGGATAGAAGGGTGCTTTTCTGACTGGAGATCTGTGACCAGTGGTGGTCAGCGAGGATCAGTGCTGCGACCCCTGCGGTTTGTAATGTATAGATATATGTGATTTGGAGGGGAATCTAGGTGGTCTGGTCAGTGAATGACACAAGAACTGGGGGATCTGCAGATAGTGAGCATGATTGACAGAGAATCCAGCAGGGTGTGGATAGGCTGGAGACTTGGGGTGAGAAATAGCAGATGGAGTTTAATCTGGACAAATGAGAGGTGATACATTTTGGAAGAAGTATACAGTAAATGACAGAACCCTGAGAAGCATTCACATAGAAGGAGCGCTTGGCAATACACATCCACAGTTCCCTGAAAGTGGCAACACACGTGGGAAAGATGGTTAAGAAGGCATATAGCATGCTTGCCTCTATTGGTCAGGACCTTAAGGTACCAAACTTGTCAAGTCATGTTGCAGCCATATAGAACTTTAGATAGTCCACATTTGGAATATTGCATACAGTTCTGGTCACCACACTACCAGGAATATGTGCAGGCTTTGAAAAGGTTGCAGAAAAGATTGACCAGAATGTTGGTTTTATTTATGAGGAGAGATTAGACAAACTCAGCTTGTTTTCACCTGAACATCGGACAGTAAGAGGTGATCTGATAGAAGTCAACAAAATTATGAGAGGCATGGATAGAATAGATAGTTGGAGCCTGTTTCCCAGGATAAAAAATGTCAATTACTAGGGGATAACAATTGAAGGTAAATGGGGGAATGTTTAAAGGAGATGTGAGAGGAAAGATTTTTACACAGAGAGTACCTGGAATGCATTGCCAGAGGAGCTGATATAAGTAGATATGATAGCAAGATTTAGGAGGCATCTTGATGGGGCAAAGTTGAGTAAACTGAGTGAAATGGCAATGAATCAATCATGAACAGATCTCAGGGCAAAAAGGGGTCAGGGCTGAAATCACTTCCTCCCGTTCAAAGGTTTCAACCAAACCCTTACAAATAAACCTAACTCAAAGATAAGAATGGACCCAGAATAATCCATTGCTGTTTTCAGATGACAGAAGAGTAGCAATCACTAGACTGATCACTCTGGGAAGGCCATTGGTGATATGTTCCATTGTCTGCTGAGCATATGCACCACCACTTGGAAGGAAATATTCAGTACATTGCCTAACATTCCTGTAACTATGTAGTTCTGGCTCCTTTCAAACTCGCTCCCAGAGGTTTTCTGCAGCAGTCAATTCAAGAAGCATATGCCACAGCATTACCATTCAAAGAAATGAACAACGATTGGACTTAATATTGTTTTATTTTCTCACTTTTCTTTGAATGTGGGCAGTGCTGTCAAGGCTACATTTGTGACCTTGACAAGCTGACCATCAGCTATAGCTGTTACATTCCTTGTGGTCATTGTGCTCCATGTTACGTGTACTAGGATACATGCACGATAGGCCTGCACACAAACAAACAAGCAATTGCCTTTCTTTGGTTCCCATTTGTTCATGTGACCTAGGAATTGCTAGCTGGGCTAGAATCCATATCCCATGCCTGAATTACCCAGGAGAAGGTGGTGGTGAGCTGCATCCTTGAGATGCTGTTGTTCATGTGGTGCAGAGCCAACTCCTATGCTGCAAGTGCAGGAATTCCAGGATTGTGACCCAGTGACAGTGAAGGAACAGCAACAGACTTCCAAGTCAGGATGGTCATGGCTTGGAGGGGAACATTCTGGGGGGTGGTGTTCCCATGTATTTACTGCCCTTGTCCCACTGCCATCTCATCCAGCTTGCTGGGTTGTGTTGGTCAATATACATTGGGAAGAAACATAGACAGTTCAAATTGGGGGTGGGCGAGGTGGTGGCGGGGTGGAGGGAAGAGCTGCATGAGGTCTACACTGCAAAATGGATGAAGAACATTGAGGATATGTGAGGCCATCACAGAATGAGAATAATTTGTTACAGTCGTGGTTGAGTGTGAATCAACGTAGATGTCTCAGGACAGGTGCATTTAGTGATGGGACTGAGCCAATGATATTTTTGGAGAGTTGGTAAAGATACTATGAAAACAGTCAAGCCCAGAGCTTCAGTAACTCATTTTACAATCGCCCATATGCACTGTTCTCTATTTATAATAATGTTTGAACAGGTTGCATCAGTGTGCTTATTTACTTAGTCATAACTGTGTTTGTCCTCTTTTAATTGTTGCAGAATATAATGCTTTGATTTTTGTATAAACTGCTGTATTTGCTCATTCATCTTTAACCTATTGTTTGAACACTGAATCGAACACCACGTACTTGCTCATGTTGAAGCCCTCATTTCAGCATTGCCCTGGCCCTTCTCATTCTCCTGCTCCGCCCAGTAACTTTATCCAACAGGAGCCAAGTGATCGGGACCAGGAAGGATCTGTTGTCAGCTCAGTTCACTGAGGGCAACTGTGGAAATCTCCCAATCAGCCTTAGAACACATGGGCAGGGACAGAGGAATCACCCAGTTGTGAGAACTCAACGAGCAAGTAAGTTTGCCATGGTCTAACGGACCATTGAAACAGGCTATTGGAGGGGGTGAGGTAAATACATGAGGGAGAAAGGAATAAGAACTTGCAAACATCGTAACAGACCATTTAGCCCATCGAGATAGATCTACCATTCAATGAAATCATGCAATAAAATGTGAGGCTGGATGAACACAGCAGGGCCAGCAGCATCTCAGGAGCACAAAAGCTGACGTTTTGGGCCTAGACCCTTCATCAGAGAGGGGGTTAGGGTGAGGGTTCTGGAATAAATAGGGAGAGAGGGGGAGGCGAACCAAAGATGGAGAGAAAAGAAGATAGGTGGAGAGGAGAGTATAGGTGGGGAGGTAGGGAGGGGATACGTCAGTCCAGGTAAGACGGACAGGTCAAGGAGGTGGGATGAGGTTAGTAGGTAGGAGATGGAAGTGTAGCTTGGGGTGGGAGGAAGGGATGGGTGAGAGGAAGAACAGGTTAGGGAGGCAGAGACAGGTTGGACTGGTTTTGGGATGCAATGGGTGGAGGGGAAGAGCTGGGCTGGATGTGTGGTGCAGTGGGGGGAGGGGACGAACTGGGTTAGTTTTGGGATGCGGTGGGAGAAGGGGAGATTTTGAAGCTGGTGAAGTCCACATTGATACCATTGGGCTGCAGGGTTCCCAAGCGGAATATGAGTTGCTGTTCCTGCAACCTTCGGGTGGCATCATTGTGGCACTGCAGGAGGCCCATGATGGACATGTCATCTAAAGAATGGGAGGGGGAGTGGAAATGGTTTTCAACTGGGAGGTGCAGTTGTTTATTGCGAACCGAGCGGAGGTGTTCTGCAAAGCGGTCCCCAAGCCTCTGCTTGGTTTCCCCAATGTAGAGGAAGCCACACCGGGTACAGTGGATGCAGTATACCACATTGGCAGATGTGCAGGTGAACCTCTGCTTAATGTGGAAAGTCATCTTGGGGCCTGGGATAGGGGTGAGGGAGGAGGTGCGGGGGCAAGTGTAGCACCTGCTACACTTGCCCCCGCACCTCCTCCCTCACCCCTATCCCAGGCCCCAAGATGACTTTCCACATTAAGCAGAGGTTCACCTGCACATCTGCCAATGTGGCATACTGCATCCACTGTACCCGGTGTGGCTTCCTCTACATTGGGGAAACCAAGCGGAGGCTTGGGGACCGCTTTGCAGAACACCTCCGCTCGGTTCACAATAAACAACTTCACCTCCCAGTCGCAAACCATTTCCACTCCCCCTCCCATTCTTTAGATGACATGTCCATCATGGGCCTCCTGCAGTGCCACAATGATGCCACCCGAAGGTTGCAGGAACAGCAACTCATATTCCGCTTGGGAATCCTGCAGCCCAATGCTATCAATGTGGACTTCACCAGCTTCAAAATCTCCCCTTCCCCCACCGCATCCCAAAACCAACCCAGTTCGTCCCCTCCCCCCACTGCACCACACAACCAGCCCAGCTCTTCCCCTCCACCCACTGCATCCCAAAACCAGTCCAACCTGTCTCTGCCTCCCTAACCTGTTCTTCCTCTCACCCATCCCTTCCTCCCACCCCAAGCCGCACTTCCATCTCCTACCTACTAACCTCATCCCACCTCCTTGACCTGTCCGTCTTCCCTGGACTGACCTATCCCCTCCCTACCTCCCCACCTATACTCTCCTCTCCACCTATCTTCTTTTCTCTCCATCTTTGGTCTGCCTCCCCCTCTCTCCCTATTTATTCCAGAACCCTCTCCCCATCCCCCTCTCTGATGCAGGGTCTAGGCCCGAAACGTCAGCTTTTGTGCTCCTGAGATGCTGCTGGGCCTGCTGTGTTCATCCAGCCTCACATTTTATTATCTTGGATTCTCCAGCATCTGCAGTTCCCATTATCAATGAAATCATGTGTCCACGTTTGCCCCGATATCCTTTCAATTGCTTAGAATAACAAAAGTATGTACAAATCAGATTGAAGCACCTTCTTTGTGAGCAGAAGATTTGGAACTTCTGCTCCTGGCTTTAATTTGATAACTACATTCCCCAGTGATGGATGCTGCCACCAGCAAGAATCATTTTGAGTCACAGAGTCATATAGAAGTTTACACAGGAACACACCCTTCAGTCCAACACCCCCATGCCGACCAGATATCCTAAATTAATCTTATCCCATTTTCCGCATTTGGCCCATATCCCTCTAAACTCTTCTTATTCGTGTACCCATCCATTTTCCTTTTAAATATCACTGTACCAGCCTCCAACTTTCCCTCTGGCAGCTCGTTCCATACACACACCACCCTCTGTGTGAGAATGTTACCTCTCAGGTCCCTATTAAATCTTTCCCCTCTCACCTTAAACCTGTGCCCTCTAGTTTTGGACCCCCCCCCCCCCCCACCCTGGGGAAAAGACCTTGTCTATTTACACTGTCCACATCCCTCATGATTATACAAACCTCTGTAAGATCACCCCTCAGCCTCAGACACTCCAGGGGAAAACAGCCCTAGCCAATTCAGCCTCTCCCTATAGCTCAAACCTTCCAAACCTGGCAACATCCTTGTAAATCTTTTCTGAGCCCTTTCAAGTTTCAAAATATCCTTCCTACAGCAAGGAGATAGGAACTGAATGTCATCCCCAGCGTTGGGCTAGGCCGGGCTGGGTTCGGGGGAGAGCAACACGATGGAGTGACATGCCTGTAGAGAGCCAGTGGGTGTGATGTTCGCTTGGAGACAACTGGCAACTGAATCCCAGGGGGAGGTTAAGAAAAAGATGTGACAGGGTGAATCTCCAGCACACAGGGCAGTGGGAAGCAGCCTGCTCTCCAGGGGAGTGTTTGGTCTCATCCCCGAGAGGGCTCATTGTCAGGTCAGTGGTTCTGTGCGGATGGATCTTTGAAAGGGCCAGAACGGCTTCGACGGGCAGACTGGCCTCCTGCTTTGAATAAATATCTAGGAGAAGACATGAAATGGTCGGAGTTTAACTGAAAAGTAGGTTCTGCAAGGGTGCAGCTTGCTTGCAGGAAGATGTGAAAGAACATGGGAATCCAGGGGTAGAGGTCGCAGTGGGGCTGGATGAGTGTAAACGGTCAGTGCATTTCTCGTACATTAATCAACCCGTGCACTGGTGTTTCTTTTATTTGGAATTGAATAGCATTTCCGAGTGCAAAAGCAGCTCTCTTGTTCTGTCTGTTACCAAGCCGGTTTCATCCCGTCCGGAAGGAGAGAGCAAATTGTCTGACGTTGCCAAGATGACAATGTGCTTTGGCCTGTGAACGAGTCACTGCAGATTAAGGATTTGAGGATTTAATCCACTCCTCACTGCAAAAGCAAATTTCAATTAAGTGAGGCTTTTGGCAGTCGCTGTGTTTGCTGAGCAACCACTTAACTTTCTGGCCAATGCACAATTTTTTTTAACATCTGCTGATTTTCAAACCGTTTGTGTCCCTCTCCATCGATTCCTTTTTGTTTTTTTTTTGCTTTTGCTGTTAGTTGTGGGGGGATTGTTTTTGAATTTGCCATACTGAACACGGTGTGTTGTGATTCCAAAGTCACTAAGAAACCTCGCCGTTTCTGCCGAAAGTGTAAGGATACAGCTGTTGCCGTGGAGACTGTACCTGTAATCCCTGAACTGCAGAAACCAAGAGATTCAAACATGAAGCTGCTCAACAAAGTGCGAGGAAATTACATCATGGTAAATAAATACTGCTGTGCACGGGTTTTGTGACAATCTAAAGTACCCAGCGCACTTGTTCCTTTGCCTGATCATTCTGTGTTAAATTCTGTGCGAGTCCAGCAGCTTGAATTAAAAAATTTGAATTAAAAAAAAAGTCAGCTCTCTCACTGAGCACTGTAACACTGAGGATGTTATACAGACAAAGTTTGGGCCCTGGATTTGAACAGACAGGTTTTGAGGGGCAAAGTGGCATTTTCCTGCTCCTACCTTCCTCCTGTGTCCTGAGTTCCCCTTCGTGAAGTTTGCTCTGGGTCGTTTCTTGCCAACCAGAGAATTGTCAGCTCCTGATCGCTGTCTAATCACCTCATTTGGACAGTGGGTACAAGCAGATGGCAGGTGCGCACAGGAAGGGCAGGGATGCCCACAGTCCATGCTCACCATGATCAGTGGACAGGAAAAGCTCTCCCCTGCTCACTTAAGCAAGAAGCCAATGCACACTACCAGTAAACAGGAGACAAGTTTGAAACAAATAAATTACAAAGTAAGGCCCCATGGCCTTCCCTCTGCACTGTCTCTCTGAAGACCAGGAGAAATGCTAAGGACCAGACCAGACCTCTACCAAAAGTATATTCTCAAGATAGCCTAGACCCTAACTTTTATGTATTTTAGAAAGACAAGGTTCAGGTGCTGTGTTTTGAATGCAACTCTATTGGCCTACCATTAAGCTGTAATCAAAACACACCTTATTCTTACAACACAGTTAAAATTCAACAAATGGAAGAATTGGCATAAGTTTGTTGAAACACTTCACATAATGTAGTATTTTACCATTAACCATCATCTGTTCTAAAAACAAAAATGCTAGAGGATAGGATATTTCCTTCCCCAAAGGACATTCACGAACCAGATAGGATGTTACAACAATCCGACAGCTTTCACCGTGGCTGCAATTGGTGCGAATTTCGCACACCGTGTTGGGATTTGAACTGATATCTGAAGATTAATAACCCACCAACAACTACTATCTGCTCCACTTCTGTCCATTTGCTGCATTACAACAGCAACAACACCTCAAAAGTAGTTGCGTGGCACTGATGTGCTTTGACCAGCCTGAGATATGGTGTGGTATTTGACAAGTAAGTGTCCTGGCTTAGCCAGTTTCAGGTCGACAATAAGGCAGGAAAATGGCCCAGAATTTATAAGCTAACATATCAGACAGTGCAGTTTTCGCACCCATGCACGCCCCCAATAAATGGAAGTCACTCATTAAACTTTAAGCAGCAGGTTTGTTTGAAACTCACATTGCTATCCTGTAGACACGTTGTTTTATACACATAGACTTCAATTTGATTTAGTTGGTAGCACTCTCACCTGTGTGAGAGGTTTTTGTTTATTCATTCACGGATATTTAAGATAGAGATCTTGATTAGTCAAGAACTAATCAGGGGATCAACAATTACAGGGAAAAGGCAGGAGAATTGTGTCATGAAACAGATAAGCCATGATCGAAAATGGCCCAATTATGCTGCTATAATTATGGTCTTATAGTGTTCGGGCCCATACTAATACTTCATGTAACAGCACTAAAACAAGTCAGCTGATCTTTCTCCACATTGTTGTTTCTGGGATCATGCTCTGCGCAAGTTATACGTAGTGTTTCCTTTGTTACAAAAGGACTTCAAAAGTACGTTATTGGTTTGAAGGTATTAAGGGTCTCCCGAGACGATGAAAGACATGGCAAAAGTTCAAGTTCTGTTTTAAATGTCACTTCGAGGCTATTTAATGGCAGGAGTGGGGAAATCGAGAAAAAAAAGTGTTCTAATGATTCAGAAAACTATTTCTCAATTTCAACATAAAGCACTTATCAGAAGCTTTTTACCTTCAATCACTGATTAGGCCAGCATTCATTGCCCATCCCTAATTACCCAGAGGACAGTTCAGAGTCAGCCACATTTTGGTCGGTCTGGAGTCACATGTCGGCCAGACCAGACAAGGATAGCACTTTCCTTCCCGAAAGGATATTAGTGAAACAGATGGATTTTTCCTGACAATTAGCTCACTGTTATCATTAGACTCTTAATTCCAGATTTTTGGTGGATTCAAATTTCACCCTCTGCCATAGCAGGATTTGAACCTGGGAATCATAGAGTTATGTGGGTCTCTGCATTAAGAGTTCAGTGATTTTACCATTGAACCATCACCTCCTCTGGCAGGGTCTGGCCTTCTCCAGCATGCAGCACATCATCCATCCTAACTGTTACAGCAGTTGCAGACAGGAGAAGTGATGCATTGTTTGAAAATCTTTCCTGCAGTGCATCAACTTTCTGCTGCTGTGAATGTACAAGCAAAATCTCATGGCCCTGTTGCAAAAAAGAGCAGGGTTTTCACCCGAGATAGCAGGAACTGCAGATGCTGGAGAATCTGAGACAACAATGTGTAGAGCTGGATGAACACAGCAGGCCAAGCAGCATCAGAGGAGCAGGAAAGCTGACGTTTTGGGCCTAGACACTTCTTCAGGAAATGAAGATTTCCTGAAGAAGAGTCTAGGCCTGAAACATCAGCCTTCCTGCTCCTCTGATGCTGCTTGCTCTGCTGTGTTCATCCAGCTCTGCGCCTTGTTATCTTGGGTTTTCACCTGTTTTTCAAATGTAGCATCAATTTACACACAGTGAGATCCCACAGACAGTACTAGGACAATAAGCAGTTGAACACGACAACACATGCCCTGATGTCATCCGCATGTTGGTCCTGGATGACACTTTGGAGATCTTGACTTGGAAATTCAATAGAGGTGAATTCTGGAGCTCAAGTGAGCAGTAATGAATGTGTTCAGTCTGACTCAATGAGTTGAGAGTTGACATTTCAATTTCCTGATTGCTGGTTGAGATGGAGGGACAAAACGTCAAGCATCCTGTTACCCTGAGGTAAATTTGTACTTCTAATGAATTTACATGTCATGAATACTGATTAGTGTGAAAGTTTTTGTTTTAACGATGTCTGACTTTCAAGGTAAACATCAGCAGTGCATCTGAATCTTGTGGCACCTGGTTTATAATCGTTTTCACAGTGGCATCTGTCTTCTGGTTTGTGCAGTTCTGTGTAAGAGTCAGCTCGTTTCTCTGTTTCATCATGGGGCATAGGGAAGGGCAGGAGGGGTGGCCACTTATAAACAGGTTTGGGACTGGAAAGGGGGAGTCTCTGTTGGGGGCTGTTGTGAAACAGAATCAGGGCCATGGGGGAGTGGAAGAGTGATCCAGGGGAAGACAGAGGATAAGGTTAGGCACAAAGAGGACAGGAGGGGGAAGGGTCTGGTGGCCTGTGTGAGTTAGGGGTGGTGTGGTTGGGAACAAGGTAAGAAAATGAGTGGCTTCAAGGCTGTTGTCAGTGCTGTCTTTCTGTCTCATGGCCCTGCTTACAGAATCCTTAATGGGGTTCAAGTTCTCTTATCTCATTTCAATAAGCCCAGCTGAGATTGATGCAAGACACATAGCCATTACGGTGAATCTGTGAATCGAATCAGTTTTGTTCGTCACTGCAAAGTTTCAACAAAGAAATGAAACCAGATGGACCAGTTGATGTCAACCTGGGCACTGGAAAAGACACAGGCAGAAACAGCCCTGTTGACCCTGCAAAGTCCTTCTCACTCGCATCAAGGGGCTAGTACCAAAACTGGGAGAGCTGTCCCCCGGACTAGTTAAACAACAGCCCAACATAGTCATTGTCGCAGAATCATACCTTACAGACAATGACCCAGACACCACCATGTCCATCCCTGGGTATGTCCTGTCCCACCGGTAGGACAGACCCAGCAGAGGGGCGGCACAGTGATATACAGTCGGGATGGCGTTACCCTGGCAGTTCAGGAGGGCATGCCGGGCAGTACCAGGCATACCTAAAGATGAGGTGTCAACCTGGTGAAGCCACCAAACAGGACGCCTCGATGGAAAAATGGCATAAGCAGCAAGTTACAGACAGAGCTGAGCTCATCCTACAATGGATGTGATCTCAGCACCACAGCCATGCCACATCCAGTCATGAATGAAACACCACAGTGGAGCAAGTGGCTCCACAAATATCCTCATTTGCAATCCTTCAGGAGATATAATAACTGAGCATTCGGAAAGCAGTGACAGAATCAGTCCAAGTCAGCATGAATTCACTAAAGGTGAATCACAAATCTTCTAGGTTCTTTTCAGGATGTGACCAGTAAAGTAGACAAGGGTGAATCAGTAGATGTTGTGTATCTGTACTTTCAAGATTATTATCTGAATGGTGGCAGTTTAGTAAAAGGTAAGGTACAATGAGACCCGGGTATCATTCACTGAAGGTTGGCATTCACATGCAGCAGGCCATGAGGAAAGCTAATGGCATGCTGGCCTTCATAGCGAGAGGATTTGAGTATTAGCGTAACAATGTCTTGCTGCAGTTACACAGGGCCTTGGTGAGGCCACACCTTAAGTATTGTGTGCAGTTTTGGTCTCCTAGTATGAGGTAGTATATTCTTGCTATTGAGGGAGCCCAGCATAGGTTTGCCAGACTGATTCCCGGGATGGCAGGACTGACATAAAAGGAAAGATTGGATTGACTGGGCTTGTACTCAGTGGAGTTCGGAAGAATGAGGGGTGATGTCATAGAAACATAGAAAATCCTGATGGGACTGGACAGGCTAGATGCGGGAAGAATGTTCCTGATGTTGGGGAAGGCCAGAACTTGGGGTCTAAGAATAAGGTTAAGCCTTTCAGGACTGAGATGAGGAAGAATTTCTTCTCTCATAGAATTGCAGACTTGTGGAATTCTCTCCCATAGGAAGCTGTTGGGACCAGTTCATTGGATATATTCAAGAGGGAGGTGGAAATGGCCCTTCAGACTAAAGGGATCAAGGGGAATGGGGAGAAAGCAGGAATGGGTTACTGAAGTTGCATGATCAGTCAGGATTGTACTGATTGGTGGTGCAGGCTCAAAGGGCCGAATAGCCTCCTCCTGCACCTATTTTCTATGTTTCTATGTTTCTATCACAGGGAAACCCAGCACATCAGTTCAGAAGAGAAGGCTAAAACATTCACAACAATCTTCGGCTACATGTACTGAGTGGATGATCCACCTCGGCCTCCTCCAGTGGTCCCCAGCATCACGGGTATAATTACGGCATTTAAAAGTAATCTGGATGGGGGCATGAATAGGAAGGGTTTAGAGGGACAGGGATCAAATACTGGTAAATGGTCATAGATTAATTTGGGATATCTGGTCAGCATGGACAAGTTGGATCATAGGGTCTGTTTTTGTGCTACACAACTCTATGACTGTATCACTGGAAACAGCAGCTCAGAGGAAAGGTCACTGAACCTGAAACATTAACTCTGATTTATCTTCACAGATGCTGCCAGATCTGCTGAGCTTTTCCAGCAACTTCTGTGTTTGTTCTGATTTACAGCATCTGCAGTTCTTTTAGTTTCTATGAATTTATAATTGCCCAGGTATGTCCTGTATATAGAATGCAGGACAAATCTAATCCAGCCAATTATTGCCCCATCAATCTACTCTCGATCATCAGTAAAGCGATGGAAGGTGTCAAAGTGCTGTCCAATCAATAACCTGCTCAGTGACGCCCAGTTTGGGTTTCATCAGGGCTGCTCAGCTCCTGACTTTATTACAAGCTTGGTTCAAATGAGGGCAAGGCTCCATTTGACTCTGTATGGCATTAAAGAATCCTAGCAAAACCAGAATTAGGGGACAAATTGTCTGATGGTTAGAATCTTACCTGACACATAGGAAGATGGTTGTGCGTTTTGGAAGTCAATCATCTCAGCTCCAGGACATCTCTGCAAGAGTTCCTCAGGGTTGTGTCCCAGTCCCAAACATGTTCAACTGGTTCCTCAATGACCTCACCTCCATCATAAGGTCAGATTGCACAACGTTCAGCACCATTCATGACTCTTCAGACAG
Source organism: Stegostoma tigrinum (assembly GCF_030684315.1). Classification (NCBI taxonomy): domain Eukaryota; kingdom Metazoa; phylum Chordata; class Chondrichthyes; order Orectolobiformes; family Stegostomatidae; genus Stegostoma; species Stegostoma tigrinum. The sequence continues at coordinate 11,927,306 of NC_081393.1, forward strand.
CGAAGCAGTCCATTCTCAAATACAACACAGTCAGACATTATCCAGGCTTGGGCTGACACAAATACCAGTCAATGATGATCTCCTCCTTGTAACCCTATCCACTTTCCCCTTGGCATTCTATGGTGTTACCATCCCTGAATCCCCCACTAACAACTTCCTGGGGGTTACCATTGACCAGAAGCTCAAATGGCCTCACCACATAAATGCAGCGGTTGGAAAAGCATGTCAGAACTTAGGAATACTGTAGTGAGTAACTCTTCTCCTGACTCCCCAAAGCCTGTCCACCATTTATATGGCATAAGTCAGGAGTGTGATGGAATTCTCCCCACTTGCCTGGATGGGTGCAGCCCCAACAACACTCAAGAAGCTCAACACCATCCAGGACAAAGCGCTCACTCCTTTCACCACCAATGCTAAGCAGCAGTGGTGTGCAGTAGCCACAAGATGCACTCTGCCAAATGCATGACCACTTCCATCTCAAAGGACAAAGGCAGCAGACATACAGGAACACTACCACCTGCAAGTTCTTCTCCAAGCCACTCACCATCCTGACTTGGAAATATCACTGTTCCTTCCCTGTACCTGGGTCAAAATCCTGGAATTCCCTCCCGGTTGACATTGTAAGTCTACCGTCAGCGGGTGGACTGCAGTGGTTCAAGATGGCAGCTCACCACCGCCTTCTTGAGGGCAACTAGGGACCAGCAGTAAATCCTGGCCACCCAGTGATGCCCACATCCTACAAAGTGATTAAAGATAAATAGCTTGGGAAAGGGGAAAACACAAGAGAGAGTGCAGTTCTACCAGGAGCAGCATTCAACTCTCAAAATCCCATCCAACCACCACCCTTCTGACTGGGTTCATCCAAATCTGCTGCCTGAACGTGAAGACATGTTCTGCACTAATGGTATGAATGGCCATTTTCCCACAGCTGATGGGGATCCCCAATGGCTCATCTTAGTCAACAATGACCCTGAGATATTGGGAAGACATTCCCTGCACTGACTGTCCGTGCTGCTTGTCATACTGCTAATGCACATAAAAATGTCTAGGGAAGGAAGAACCCCTTAGAAATGGTTCAGTGCATGAACACCATCTGTCCACTGCCCTGCCAGCTTAAATTCAGGAAAACATTTCAGAAAATACCTCTTCCAAACCCCAGGACTACCTGGAATATTCCATCAATCATGATAACTCTTCAACCAGTTACGCCCCATATTCTGAAAATACCTTTCGTGGAGCTTTCTTCCTTTCTACCCTTGTTGCTTTTTAAGTCCTCCCTAAACCCTACCTTGGTAATCTGATTGCCTGCCTGTCTCCAAAGCACATCTTACTGTTTACTGCTGCTTCCCTCGAAGGATGTCTGTCAATGCCAGCTAGTTTCTCTGATGTTCCAGATGAAGCCATGATACTCTGTAACCCCTTCAGTCACGGAAACTCAGATGTTCTGGTAATTAGTTCCAGAGGTTGCCCACTTACTGTTGCTGGTGTCTAACTCAACTTTCTGCCTTTCCACTTTGTGTGGGAAGCCAAATGAACTATTCTGCCACTTGTCTCATTGGAGAGACATTCAGACTTGATCTGAACGACTGAACCCAGGGGAAATCCAGAAAAGGCCAACTCGTGTTGTATTATGTTCCTTTCCCTTCAGGGAGTTCATCTTGAAGGACTCCAGGAGCTGTACGATTCCAATATAATGATTCCAGAAGTTTACCCCCAATACAGGGAATGTACAATGATATATTTCCAAGTCAGGTTGGTGAATGCCTGTTGGTCAGCAGTGGGTTTGGAAGCTGCATACATTGAAGTCAGTTACTTTGCTGTATTGTCTGCTCCAAAACTTGCCATTTGTTTCTTACTGTTTTAAATAAACTAACCCATGGAATTAACCAGCCTCTGTCAAGTGGTTCATTATGAGACCGTTACCGTGAATAAACATAACAGTGACAATCATCCTTGAATACCAACTGACTGAATGAAAGTTGGAAACAACATGACAGAGATGGAATAAATACAAACCTGGAATAAAAATACAAAACAACATATTTCCTTCCTTGAAATCACCAACCATTAAATGGCTTATTCCAACAGGTTGCCAAAGTGATACCACCTCTCACAAGTTGTAAATTGTCAGGTCCTGTGGATCTCAGGTTGACATCAGTTCTAACTAAATCCATATTCCCACTCCAACCAGTTTTCCCATTTTCTTACATGTGCTGTAGGGTCAGCACAGTGGCTCAGTGGTTAGCACTGCAGCCTCACAGCGCCAGGTTTGATTCCACCCTCAGGTGACTGTCTGGAGTTTGCATGTTCTCCCCGTGTCTGTGTGGGTTTCCTCCGGGTGCTCTGGTTTCCTCTCAGTCCAAAGATGTGCAGGTTCGGTGGATTGGCCATGCTAAATTGTCCGTAGTGTTCAGGGATGTGTAGATTAGGTGGGTTATAGGGGGATGGGTCTGGTTGGATGCTCTGAGTGTGGGTGTGGATTTGTTGGGCCAAAGGGCCTGTTTCCACACTGTAGGGATTCTTTGATTTACACCACGCTTTGCCTCTGGTGATCATGTTCTTCAATTGTGTGTGCATCGTCATTAAGTATTTTACCTTGAATGTGCTGCGTTGTGCTCCAGTGTGTTTTATTATTCATGCAGTCCATGGGAAGGCAAGATTCCTTTCTCCTGGGGCGTGACTAACATCAGATCACTGCTAATTTACACTAAAGATTTGCTGACACTTGGAAGGCACGTTGGTCGTAGACCTCCCACTCAACACTTGAGAAGCTCAATACTGTCCTTTAAGATTCCCTCCTTCCCTCCATCACATGCTCAGTTGCAGCATTGTGTACTATTTGCAAGACATGTTGCTGAAATTTACCAAGGCCGTTTCAACAGTGCTTTCCAAACCTCTAACTATTTCCAGCTCGAACATACAAAGGAACACCACCATCTGCGAGTTCCTGTCCAAGCCACCCTGTTTGGAAATATATTGCCTTTTCCTCATGTCACCCTGTCAAAATCCTGGAATTCCCTTCCCAACAGTATTGTGCGTTACCCTATAACACTTCAAGAAATGCACCATTTCATGAAGACAACTCACCACAAGCTTCTCCATGCCCAGGAGAGATAGCCATTAGATGTTGACCCAGCCACTGATGACCACGCTCCAGGAACTAATTTTGGAAAATTCCTTCCGCCAAACAAAAATTCCTTTTTCCCATTCTGAACTCTCTGTAAATCTGCCCATCGGCACAGAGGGCTCCTGACTGGCATATCATTCCAGTGCACCCCTTCAGGTCTGCCAGTTTTACCCTGTAACATTCAGGACTTGCAAATACACAGCACAGACAGCACATCACTTCTGGACCAGGTCAGAAGCCACAGTTTCATTAAAAGAGCTCGGAAATACCCATGTGCAGTGACACAGGTCATGGCTGAAGTAGTTCAGCATTCGAAGACTGTTAATCAATGAACAGTTCAGAGTGGTTTCTCAGATCAAGAGAACAAGCATAAGTTATCTGAGACAACTCAGTCATGGCATTAAATTCATCTTGCACACTGCTGGTTGCACATAAATTGCAAGCAACGCTCTGGATCAGGAATGGATTCTTTATGAAAAGGAAGATATGCTAGTTAATTTTTTTTATTTTCAGAAGGTGACTTATTACGAGGAAATTGAGAAGAAACTGGAGTTGACCTTAATTCAGATGTGGCTTTGTGGCGAGCACTCTCACCTCTGAGTCACTGGCTGTGGGTTTAAATTTCACTCCAGGGACTTGAGTGAATAATCTCGGCTGACAGTTTGAGTACTGCATGGCTGCCAGTCCCACCTTTCGCAGGAGATGCTAAACCGAGCCACTCTCAGAACACTTTGACAGGGCTATTCAAAAGGGGCCAGGAGAGGAGAGATGGGGAGCAGGTGGGGGCTAGCGGGGGTGTCGGGGTGTTGGCGGGTGGTGCGGCTTTGCTCCCTGTATCCTGGCCAGGATTCATTATACAAGCCACAACTGAAAAAAACAAAGCTCATTTGATCATCACGTTGCTGTCTGTCTAATATAGCAACAGGGATGTAAAGAGGCATCTTGCTGGGTGTCGGGATGGTTGGGGTGGGGGGCGCAAGTGTGTTGTTGAGAATGAAGGGTAGTGAGAGTGGAATTGTTCTGGGAAATGGAAATGGGAGTGGAATTATTATTGGAAATGTGGTGGGAGTGGGAGTCCAATTGGGCAGCAAATATGGGAGCTGAATGATGTCATTCAGCCCATTGAGTCTGCTGTGCCATTCGATCTTGGCTGATAGGTTTCTCAACCCCATTCATCTGCCTTCTCCTTGTAACATTTGACCCCCTCACTAATCAAGCACCTACCAATCTCTGTCTTAAATACACTCAGTGAGTTGGGCTCCACATCCCACAGAGGCAGTAAGTCCCACAGATTCACTACTCTCTGGCTGAAGAAATTCCTCTTCATCTCAGTTCAAAAGGGTCCTCCTGTCACATTGAGGCTGTGCCCTTAGGTCCTTGTCTCTCCTACCAGAGGAAATATCTTCCCCACATCCACTCTCTCAGTATTCTGTAAGTTTCGATCAGATCCTCTGTCATCCTTCCAGACTCCATCAAGTACACACCCACAATAGTCAACTGCTCCTTATTTGACAGGCCCTTCATCCCCAGGATCATTCTTGTAACCCTGCAATGAATGCTGTCTAAGGCCAGCATGTGCTTCCTTAGATATGGGGCACAAAATAGTTCATGATATTCCAAATCCGGTCTGAAGAGAGCCTTATACTGTCTCAGCAGCACATCCCTGCTCTTGTATTCTAGCCCTGTCAAAATCAACACTAACATCGCACTTGCCTTCCTAAATGCCAAGTGAACCTGCATGTGGATCTTAAGAGAGTCCTGGACTAAGACTCCTAGGGTCTTGTTGTGCTTCAGATTTTCAAAGCCTTTCCCCATTTAGAAAACAGTCCACGCTTCTGTTCTTCTTTACCAAAGTGCAGAGCCTCAAACTTTCCCACTTTGTATTCCATCTGCCACTTTTGCTGACTCTCCAAGTCTGTCCAAGTTGTACTGCAGCCTCCCTGTCTCCTCAACACAACCTGCCCCCCTACCTATCTCTGTGTCATCTGCACACGTAGCAACAATGCCCTCAGTTCCTTCCTGAAGAAGATTAGCCTGGAATGTGAACAGTTGTGGTCCCATTGTGGAATCCTGTGGGTCTCAACCTGGCTGCCAAACTGAAAAAAAAGACCCTTTTACCCCTTCTGTCAGTCAGCTGATCCTCTATCCATCACAGTACCTTGTCCCTCATACCATAGGCCATGATCCTATTCCACAGCCTCCTTTGCAGTATCTCCTCAAAGTCCTTTTGGAAATTCAAATAGATCAAGCCCATTGCCTTTCTCTTTTCTAACTTGCTCGTTACTAACAGATTTGTCAGGCATGATCTCCCCTTGATGAAGCCGTGCTTTACCATGCACTTCCAAATTCTCTGCAAATCCATCCTTAAGATTTCAGAGTCATCATTAACAGCAGCCAAGTTCTGGCTCACTGGCCTATAATTTCCTATCTTCTGCCTCCCTCCCGTCTGAAACAGGGGTGTTACATGAGCCACTTCCTGGTCCCCTGTCCCCCTCCCTGACTCCAGTGATTCCTGAACAATTACCACCAATGTGTGTGCAATATCCTCAACTTGCTCCTTCAGAATTCCAGGGTGTAGTCTGGGCAATTTCTCTCCCTTCAGATTTTTCAGCTTCCCCAGAGCCATCTCCATTATAATGGCTTCTACACTCACCTGTGCTCCCCAAACCATCTGCAAGTTCTGGTATGCTGCTGGTGTTTTCCTCTGTGAAGACCGATGGAAAGTACCTGTTCAGTTCCTCCACAATTTCTTTGTTCCCCTTTACTACTTCTCCAGCCTCATTTTCCAGGGATCTGATGCCCACTCTCATCTCCCTCTTACCTTTTATATGTCTTTAATAACTCAGGAAAGCTGACTGGAAAGGAACGTCATTTATTGCTGAAAACTAAAATACAGCCACTACTGTTGTGTTTACAGGCTTGTTCCAGCTGAGGACAGACAGTTCCATTAACTCATCCCCACATCTGCTTTACAAAGAGCTGAGCTGATGCATTGCAAGTTCCGCTGGGCTCACTACCAAGGGAAATTGTACTCAACGAGCTCCATGAGGAGATTAATTAGTGATTCCTCAGGGGCCTTGTTAGGGTATCACAACTTCTAAAACAAACCCTTGCAATCTTTTATATTACTGGCTGGCTTCCCCTTGTATTTCATCTTCTCCTTTATTGCCTCCTTAGTTTTTCTCTTCTGGTTTTCAAAGGCTTCCTATTAATCTTCCCCATGTTGTGTGTTTTTTCTTCTGCTTTCATGAAAGATCACCACCAATGCCTGCACATTCTCCTCAGCTATTTCCTTCAGAACTCCCGGGTGTAGTCCATCTGGTCTGGGCAATTTCTCCACTTGCAGATTTTTCAGTTTCCGCAGTAGCATCTCCTTAGTGATGGCCTTAATGTTATCCTTTGCCCCCAAATTTTCTTGAAGTTGTGGTGTGCTATTGATAAGTACCTGTTCAGTTCCACCATGATTTCTTTGTTTCCCATTACTACTTCTCCAGCTTCCTTTTTACAGGGGCCCTTGCCAACTATACTTGCCTCATCTTCCCCATAGTATGTTTCTTCATCTTGAGAATGAATTACCCCCCAGGAACTCCTGCCATTGCTGGTCTACTGCCTTCCCTGCTAGGGTCCTCTTCCATTCAACTCTGGCCAGCTCCTCCATCATGTCTTTGAAGTTCTTTACATCTGATCCCAGTTTCCCGAATGAATTCTATCATATTATGGTCACTGCCCCCTAAGGGTTCCTTTGCCTTCAGTTCCCTAATCAAGTTTGCCTCATTACACATCACCAAGTCCAGAATTATCTGTTCCTGAGAGGACTCTACCACAAGCTGCTCCACAAAGAACCAACTCATCTTCATTCCACAAATTCCTTGTCTTCAGATCCGCTACCAACCTGATCGTCCCACTCTACAGACATGTTGAAGTCCACTGTGTTTATTGTAATCATACCTTTCCTATGTGCCTAATCTATCTTCTGATTTATTTTCTTCCTCACATCCTGACTACTGCAGAGAGGCCGGAACTTCACTTCCATCAAGGTCTTTTTCCCTTCGCAGTTCTTCAACTCTATCCACACAGATTCTGTACCTTCTGACCCGACATCACTTCTTGCTTTTGTTTCAGTTTTTTCTCTTACAAACAAAGCAACTCCGCCCTCTCTCCCCACTTATCTGTCCTTCTGAAATGATGTGTATCCTTGGATATCTAGTTCCCAGCCCCGAGTGCCTTGTAGCCACATCTCTGTGATGCCTACCGTATCGTACCTGCCAATTTCAATCTGCACAATGGTTTCACAAAGTCAGGCTGCTGTAGGCTGCTGATACAATGATAACAGTTTGAGTTGTGGACCTGTTGATATATTTTCACTCTCAAGGGAATGCTTTTACTGCATCACTGTTCTGTTGAAATGAACATTAATTCCACTTCTCCTGCCTGCTGGGCTATAGACCCTGCTGCCTCTAATACTGTCCCTCACTTGGGTGCTTTTATTTGAGGATCTGTGTAAGCAGCACTCTGGACCTCTTTGAGCTCTGGCACTTGGGTGAACAGCTGCTTCAACTGAGTCAGTGGGGCCAATGTTACTCAGAGGAGCCTCTCCTCCGTCCCCCACTGGTTTGTGGCTCTACAGAAGACCAGAGGACTTTGTGGTTCAAACCAGAGGTCAGTGGCTTGAGAAGCCAAATCGCATTTCAGCATCTGGGCCACAGCTGTGCAAACTGATGGAGCATTTCCATCAGCCAGAGCACTGAGAAAAGACACTGTTTACCACACTCCACTGCTCTCACAGAAGTGGAAGGCACACATACAACAACAAGAACTGGCATTCGCGTGGCAACCTTTTCATCTGCCCATTTCAGGGAGCAAACAAAATGTGGCAGCAAGGCACTGTTGGAAATTTCAGGTCAAGATGACCAAAAGAAGTCAGGTTTTGCCAAGTGTGTTGAAGGTGGGGAGGGAGGGAGAGCGTCGGAGAGGTTCAGGGAGGGGCTTCCAGGGACCGAGGGCTTAGCAGCTGAAGGCACATCGGTTAAAATCAGGAATGCCGAAGGGGCCCAAAACTGCAGGACCATCGAGGGCTCGGGAGGACAGTGGGTTGGGGCAATCACAGACACACAAATCAGGGGTCACAGAGAGATCTGAACACCAGGGTGAACATTGTCCACTTCTGATGTGTGAGGAGACTTGAGGCTGAGGGGCCAGCAGGACAGTCTGTTAATTATACTGGCCCAGGGTGAGGATAACAGGCAGAGGGCATTCATTCGATGATTACTGAAGCACTTGAGAGCTGTGTTGTAAACTGTATGAGCAATTGATTTTATTGTTAATGTTTCTTTTAAAATAAACCTCTGGGCCAAAATAAGACTCCCATGGGCTCTGGAAGTATTTTGCAACGTATCCAAACAGGTCCATGAAGAATATAGATCGCTCTCTTTCTCCCTACAGGCAGCGTGGCCCACAAGAACTTCTGTGCTGATCATGGTCAGGCTTGGTAAGGTCCTGCAGTGGTAACACATTGCCTTCTGCAGACATTCGACCAGCAGTTACAGCCTGCTGTTGGCATGGTGCACATATATCGAGACACCTAGTGTGAATTTGTCAGGTTAAAGGTTATGCTTCAATGCTGTCTTACTCTGTGAATAGGTCCGATATGGAAGCAAGATTGACATCGGACCCCCAACGTCACTGGCTGCCTGTATGGAATTGACCACTGCTGCCTCAGGCCAACGCAGAATGCACACTGGGTGAAAATATCCCAATGCTCACTGGGGCAACAGTCTGTGGTCCCAGTTCCCAAGCAACAAAGCTTTCTCACGAATAAAGATGACAGACAAGCCTCCTTAGCGGGGTGACACCCTTTCTCTGAAGAGCAGGCCCAAAATGGCCTTGCAACTCCACGTCATGATGACAAGAGTTTCGACAGTTCAACTATTCTTCACAAGCATCGAGCCATGCCAAAAGGGAAGCGAAACAAACACACGGTTGGCTCAGCTGACCAGAAGCTGAATGTTATTTAAATTAAGTGATGGAGACAGAAAGGGCTGGTATATACATTTGCAGGATGTTCCAAAGCTCTTTACAAGCAATGGATTGCTGTTGAACAGCAGTCGATGCTATTATGTTGAGAGATATTATTGCCAATTCGCACAGAGGAAGGTCCCAAACAGCAAATGAATCAATGGCCTGTTTAATTTGTTTTGGTTGCATTGGATCAGGCGAAAATGCTTTGCCAGGATACTGTTTGAACTCTATGTTTATCTTTGACAACGGTCCTCAGCAGATAGAAAGGCAGCTTTGCTTTGATACTTTGCCTGAAATAAAATGCCTCCTGTATGACAGCACTCTCTCAGCACTATACTGGGGTGTCAGCACATCACCTCACCTCAAACCCAGCCTGACAATTGTGCACCCCAAACATCTGACTTGGATACAAAGTTGCTGTCAAATGAGACAAGCATTGGGTCAGGGAAGGATGTAGGGGTGTGTGGGCTATGGGTTAAATGTTTAGAGCTAGGAAGGGGTGCCCAGCATTATTGCATGTACAGTATTGATGATTAAGCAACCTTTCAGAGAGTTAAACATGAGTGTGACACCTGGTGTCCCTTTTTTGATGCACATTGTTAAAATGGTTTGAATGGTGAAGAATATCTGTGTGTTAAGTGAGAGATGTTCTGCATCCCTTGGTAACATTTGATGTAGAGGTTTCTGTACTCTTCTTGAGAATGATTCTGTTCTGATTTGCCTTGTCTTTATATTAGGGAGGAGAGATGGCCACTGCATGTGCTGACCAGCTTGCAGGGAATATCACCAGAGAGGGTTCAGAGCCCCACAATGGGTCAAAGGTCAAACATTAACAGTAGTGAACACTTTGGCCAGTGGAAGACGCAAGTTATAGAACAGGCTTGCATCTTTAGAGAATCATCAAGAGGCTTGCTCAGTTTGCAGGTCACAAACAATATGCTTCATGCACACCTTACCCTCTCATTGTCTGGATCAGGTGGCCGCTGGATGCCAGGGAGTGGCTAAAGCATTTTGTGTCCAGGGTCACTGTGCAGATTTTACAGAAAGACACAAATAGAGGTTGCAAATAAAAGTGCGACTGATGGTTCAGGTGGTCAATTCCTGCCTCTAAATGCAAAGGTTGCAGCACTGAGGGAGTTTTCTCCATTCCAGAGGAATCATCATTCCAATGAGATAAAGTGGAGGCCTCTCTTCCTGCTGGCACAGATGCTGTGTGACCGTTCTGACAGCAGTGGAGCTATTCCCCAGGGTCCTGAACAATACCTATCCCAAGGTCAGTATACCTGGCTGTTAGCTCAGTGCTGACTTTGAGATTGACCACTGCACCTCTGACGTGGCGACAGAGATGACGTCATTGCCCTGAGGCAGTGGAAGACTCCATGAGAATTCAGGTAATGAGAGGCACCCCGGGAAAGATAGGCGAAAGTGGTCATGGCCACTGATGTAAAGACAGCAGGCACCAGGATGGGGTGTTCCTGTTCCATCCCGACAAGCACATCTCCCTTTGCTGTTCGAGTGATTATGTTGGCAAATGACGTTGCTCGCCTGCCTGCAGATTGAGATAACTGATGGGCGTTACTCAAACTGCACATTGCAACTGCATTACATCCTGTGTGGAATATGCTGTGACGTTCCAACAGGGGTCCTTTTTGCAAACTGCCTTTTTACGAGAGGAATCTGGCTTTCTTGTGCTGAGGGAATAATTAAATGGATGATTTAGGTTACGAGGTAGAACGTGGCCCCAGTCCCAGATCAGACTGGGCTCACGTCCACGGCTTCAAACTGCCCATAACTCAGTGCTAATTGGCAATTCATTGGCAGCTCTGCTGTAGCAGACCAGACGGACAGCTGGCATGGGAAATGCTGAGTGTCACGTGGCTGAGCAGGAGGTGGGTCTGCAGTGTATTGAATACATGGTCAGCAAGAACATTGTCTGGGCAGAACACAGAGTCTGACTGCCTGTCTGCTCCCACCACCTCGCACAGTTTTGATGCTAAAGCAGGAGCAGGTACCATCAGTGTGGTGACCCACACTCTGCACAACTCAACTGGCATTTTCTCAGCACAGTTAAAGGGGCAGCTGCACTGACAACTTCCAAAGCAACCCATCCCCCGCCCCCCCACCACATAGCCTCCAAGACGCTCCCTTCATGCCCTCTCCACAAAATTCTGTTATGAAGCAAAAACAGAGAAACTCAGCAGGCCTGGCACCATCTGCAGGGAGAGAAAAACTGACTTAACACTTTGAGTCCAGTGACTCAAGACCTGCTGAGTCTCTCCAGCAATTTCTATTCTGGTTTCAGATTTCTAGCACCCACAGTTCTGTGTTTTATGTCATTGCTCTGTTGTGAAGGCTGGAGTAGCTGTACTGTCTTGTGATTGGAATAACTCCACAGCGGCTGGTACCCCATCACCACGTCTCCCGTTATTTACGCGTGTGGAGAGCCCTTAACACTGGTCCGGCTCCCTTAGAACCAGCTCTCAGAGTGAGCAGAATCCCTGAGGCTCCTGTTTCTATCTGTCAGCCAGGGCTCCCTGATTGGACCGGGTGGGCAGCCCCAATCAGGGAACTCAGTTTCTCTGGGATTCATGTGGCTGACTCCTTTACAATCACTACAGTACGGTCTATGAAATAACCTTTCAATAATGGAACAAGTAGGAGAGTGATTGGTATATCTCCGAATACCATACATTGCGGCATTTAGCCTTGACAAAGAATAAACAGTGCTATAAAGAAGCCCACACTTGAACACAGGTCTTGACCTCCATGTCTTTGAGCAGAATATCTTGAACCCAAACACATCGATGTGGGCAGAAAACCATACAATAAAAGATGGGCCGCTCAGCCCCTTCTCTTCCTCCTCTCGAGGGAAGGGCCCCTCAGGCATCCATTCTCTCCTGTCAGCTCGAAGCCCTCAGTTCGAGTTGCGTGATCAGAGGCAGCAGGGTAGAAGAGGTTGCTCCTGGAACACCAACAGGAATGGGGTCACTCTTTGTGAATGAGCTGCTGCAGAGCTGTATGAGGGGAGCTGTTTGTTTGTTCGGTCAGGCCAAACCAGGCCTGCGACACTGGACGCTGACAAACGTGCACCACAATATCAATGAAATAAGCAGCCTCAAAGATGCCTGATGCTGTATTAGAAAGATTACAAACTCTTTTTTTTCGTAACCGATGCTATTTTTGGAGTGGTGGAAAGCACCAACTTCAGAGAACTGTACATATTGTTGCCCAACATATCAGAGAGTTTAAACACCACTTATTATGTCAATAGACTGAACTCTTGCCTGTTTATCAACCTTGTTGCCTGCATTTTAATAATCTGGCAATTAAACCCTTTCATAGTGAACATTTCAATTTGCTCGTGGACCGAACTGCATGTTCTCACGATTGCAGGCTCCAGGCATAAATGATTAAAAACTGACTGTTTTCTTCACAGGAATTGAGCTATAGGTTAGGTTGAAAATATAATTGGTTTGAACCCTGTCTCAGTGTTTTATCCTGACTATCTTGGGATGAAAGAATAAAGACCTGGTTTACCCCTGGCCCTCCCTCAGAATGGGCGCTATAGTTGGGGAAACTATCTGACAGCAGAAATGATCAGCTTTCTTGGAATGAGTGCATTGATTCTGTTACACAGGAATATTGCCTGCATGAATTTCACTGTCAGTTGGTCTGCCACAGTTATAGCAGGTCTCTGTCAGGATAGTAATAGAGCTACAGCTGGTCTCTGCTGGTATCGTCACAGAGCTGCAGCTGGTCATTTCTGGGTTGCTTACAGAGCAGCAGCTAATAGTAGTGAGTGTCCTTCCTGGTGATACTACAAGTGCAATGTGTCTGCAATGATGCCACCCACACGGGATTGGGCACCAGCCCTGATTTACAGCCTGTCAATTGGAGTTTGCCCCTTGCTGACTTTCACACACTGAGACCAGCAGAAACTTCCCAGGCACTGTGCTGAACAGATGCAGGACTCAGAATCCTAAACAGGCTCATTTGTGGTCTTCATGACTCAGGCCCATCATGGAGAATGCTTTTAAGTAAACAATATGGATAATAGGAGTAGGCCGTTTAGTTCTTCCTTCCTGGTGTTACATTCAAAATGATTATGGTTGCTCATCCAACTCAGTGTCCTATAGAAACACACAGAACAGGAGCAGCAGCAGGCCTGCAGTGAATTTCATTAGATGAGTCCCTCCTTTGGAGAAACACACACTAGTGCACCTTTCCAAGCATTTGTCATTGTTCTCATTAGACACAATGCTGCAGAGACCTCAAAAAATGTCATTAACTTCTCATGTGGGCTCATGAATTTGTAACAGCTGGATTCCGGACTGCTCCTTAATCATCCTGTTCCTGACCTCCGTTAGAAGCAAGATTCATTCAAGGTGCAAAACACACAACCTATTCTTTCTGTGGAAAGTTCCCCAAATCTGTATCAGGGCTGGCTGGCATGGTTTTGAATCATTGCGTTGAGTTGTTACTGAATTCCAGAGATGGTGAAGTTGATACCAAGGGGGCTGGTTATTACCCATGGGAGGCAAATTGTGGGCACATTGTCCCCTGTGATGACAGGATATTATGCACAGTAGGGTTCAGTTTCCCAATCCGTTATCCCTGCACAAAGCCTGAGATGTCAGGAGGATGTTGTACATTCGAAAAATCCTGAATGTGGTGCCATTTGAATCTGTGATTCTGTCCTCAGCAGGTTTAACTCGGTGAATGGGACCCCACAGGACCCATATTGATTGAATATCAGTCCCCATCTTCCATTGATTCGCCCATCTTAAATTTGACTCAACCAAAACTCTGCTGCCCTAATCCTGACTCGGATATAGTCCTGATTTTGACATTGCTGTGGACATGTTAGCATCACAGTCTGGAAAATGGCCTTTTGGCTCATCGATTCTACACCAACCCTCTGAATAGTATCCCACCCATCTCAAGCCTCTCCCTATCGCTGTCAGCCCCCAGAGATCTCTGTGCCCCTCTAACCCTCTTGGGTTCTTCCACTGTTTAATTGCAACACAATTCGCTCTCATGCCTGGCCCTTCAGCTCTGCAGCTCCCTCCCTATATCTTTCCATTTTTCAACCTTTCCCTGCTGTTTGCCTTTGGGGAGATTCTTCTTGCAACTCTGGCCAAGCTTTTTGGTTGTTTGCCTGATTGTTTTCTCAGAGTGAAATAGTGAACGGATTTTCCTTCTTGAGATGCCACTCTACGCTGTGTGTTGTTGTTGCCTTGGTTCTTGTTGGCAAGGCTGTAAAGGTGGAGCCTTCAGAGGTTCTCCTCTCCAGCCTCCCTGGATGTGTTGCTTGGCAGGTTGCTCAATTGGCTCCATATCAGTATCTCAGATTGGCGACACCATCCTTTGAGGGAGGATGATTTAAGGAACAACAATGGCCTGATGGGAGCACTTTGGGCCCCACTGTCATAATGGAGATGGCATGATCAATCTGAAATGTTAACTCTGTTTCTCTCTCTGGAAGTTAGAAGCATCAGGGCTGATCTCGCAGAAATCTACAAAATCCTGATGGGACTGGACAGTCTAGATGCGGGAAGAATGTTCCCAATGTTGGGGAAGTCCGGAACTAGGGGTCACAGTGTAAGAATAAGGGGTAAGCCATTCAGGACTGAGGCGAGGAAGAATTTCTTCACTCAGAGAGTTGTGAACCTGTGGAATTCTCTCCCACAGGAAGCTGCTGGGGCCAATTCATTCAATATATTCAAGGGGGAGCTGGACATGACCCTTCAGACGAAAGGGATCCAGGGCGATGGGGAGAAAGCGGGAGTGGGATACCGCGATAGCATTATCATTCAGGATTGTACTGAATGTTGGTGCAGGCTCAAAGAGCCGAATGGCCTCCTCCTGCACCTATTTTTCTATGTGTATTTCCAAAATTTTCTCCTTTCACATCCTTTGCATATGAATGTGTGTTGCAGGCAGGAACAGAGATGAGATTCACTATTCCTGTTTCATATTGGCTGTCGTTACAAAGCTGCCTTGTAGTGAAGACGGGATGATGAAGGTATTCCTCTTCAAGATGTTTGAATGATGACACTCTCAGTTGGACAGTACATGACATCATGTGGCTGCAATCAAAAGACACTCAGGGACATAGACAGATGAAATGGTCGGGCCAAGCCATGATAGATGCAGATGATAGGAAGTGGGAGATGATCGACTTTTCTCATCAGAAAAATATCTTCGAGTATTTTCTCAATACTGAGTAATTAAAAATGATTGAGAGCAGTGAAAGTCATAGTCATAGAGATATACAGCATGGAAACAACTCGTTCATGCCAACCTTGTCCCATTCGCCAGCATTTGGCCAATGTCCCTCTCAACCCTTAACAACACAAACAAAGTTGCTGGAAAAGCTCAGCAGATTTGGCAGCATCTGAAAAGGAGAAAATAAAGTTACTGTTCCACGTCTGGTGACCCTTCCTCAGAACTTCCTCAAAACCCTTCATATACATATAGCCATCCAGATGCCTTTTAAATATTGTGATTATACCAGCCTCCACCACTTCCTCTGGCAGCTCATTTCATACACACACCACCCGTTGTGTGAAAAAGTTGCCCCTGAGGTCCCTTTTAAATCTTTGCCCTCTCACCTTAAACCTTTGCCCTCTTGTTTTGGACTCCCCCACCTTGGGGGTAAAGAGCTTGTCTATTCACCCTATCCATGCCCCTCCTGATTTTATAAACCTCTGTAATGTTATCCCTCAGCCTCTGATCCTACAGGGAAAATAGCCTCTGCCTATTTAGTGTCTCCCTTTGGCTCAAACCCTTAAATCCCGGCAACATGCTTATGAATCTTGTCTGAACCCTTTCAAGTTTAACAACATCCTTCCAGTAGCAGGGAGACCAGAACTGCGCAGACTATTCCAAAAGTAGCCTAACCAATGTCCTGCACACCTGCAACATGATGTCCCAACTCCTATACTCAATGCACTGACCACTAAAGGCAAGCGTACCAAATTCAATGCAGAAATCACGTGATGTGGAGATGCTGGTGTTGGACTCGGGTGGACAAAGTCAAAAATCGCAAAACACCAGGTCGTCACTTCACCAGACAAAGGAGCAGCACTGCAAAAAGCTTGTGATATTAAATAAATGCTCACGGACAGCAACCTGTAGCAAAACATCGCAAGGTGCTTCACGGGAGAATAAGAAGATCAACTTTGGTCAGCATCACTACAAATAACACTGCCACAACAAATAGAGGTTAAATGGTTCTTTATCTCAGTTACTGTTGCGGGATATTTCAGTGCACAAACTGATGTCAGTGCTTACTTACACAGTGGAAGTGACTTGCCTTGAAGAGTAACTCACTGTGTGTACACTTTGAAACAAGCTCAGGAGGTGAAATGGTCCATATGAGTGCAAATAAGTCTCTCTGTCTCTTCCTCTCCCACATTACAATGTTCAGGAGGGAGGAAAAGTTAAGTTATTCACGAATTGTTTGATTGAATGCTTGCACAGCATCAAAATCTTTAGCATAGCCTATCTGCATCTGTATCCATCATGAGCTGGATGCTTCCCAGATGTTTGATACACTGCATGGAAAGACAGCAGGGTTGGCCTAAATATAGATTTCTTGCCCTCATCTTTTTCTCATTCAGTGCAATATCATCGTGGGTTCATCTGCCGTAACCAACATCCACAGGGACCATCTGGCACCTTCCTGTCAAAGCAGCATCACACAATGCCAAGTTAATTGTTTGGCAGTCTTGATTGCTTCAAGACATTTTCCCTTCCTAGTTCATCCCCATGAAGGTCTACCACACCAGTTGCCCTTCTGGTGTGACAGTATGTGCCAGTGACCTGGTTTGAAGGGATCTAGTTGAGTGGATGTTTGAGATTGGCCTGCTCTTGGTGGGGGACCCTCTGTCGTATTGTCGCTGCACACAGTGCGTTCCAATCGGAATTAGCTGCTCACAGTAACAAAGTTGCTGGAAAAGCTCATCAGGTCTGGCAATATCTGTGAAGGAAAAAGGCTTTTTTCTCCTTCACAGATGCTGCCGGACCTGCTGAGTTTTTCCAGCAACTTTGTTTTTGTTCCTGATTTACAGCATCCACAGTTCTTTTGGTTTTTATTTAGGATTAACTGCTAACAGTGAACATAGGCTGAGGCTATTGTTCTCCCCCAGTGAGATTCCAAGTTGAAATGTCAAAGCTTGGGTTTTGTTTTGTTTTCAGAATGCGTGCATTCATTCATGCGATGCAGCTGAGCCAATGTTTATTCCCCATCACTAGCCACCCTTCACAAGGTGGTGGTGAGCTGCTTTCTTGCCTTGAATGTGTAGCCACAATGCAAAATTACAATGCAACAGCACCAACGTTTTGAAGTTAAAGAGAAGTCAAAGCATTTGCATGTCATCACCATTGGGGTTTTGAAAGAATTTAGAAAACTGGGGAACAAGATCAGAAAGGCTGGAGCTCAGAAATCTGAAGAAGCATTGACTTCAAGGCGGACAAATATTAGGGTTCACAATTTTCCTGAGAACTCAGTCAACTTGCACAAAAAGCTGCTTTTTTAAAAAAAAATCTCAAAACAGATTTAAAGCCCAGTGTGTTATCTTTGAGACATGGTTTGAAATTGCTCACCTATTGACTTTAGATTATTTCAGATGATAACATGCACATCTCTCAGTCTGAAAGTTTGCGTCCCCACATCAACTGTCAGCTGTGAGGACAGAAATCCAGGCTGATAGGGAGGATGGGAGTGCTGCTCTGTTAGGGCTGCAGGTTTTTTGGATGCCACATCAAACTGGCCTCAGTGTATCTGGTGGATATCAAATATTCCAAGAGTGGTAGCCCCCAGCAACATTCACCTTCAATCCACATCACTAAATGCAGATTGGCTGGTCATTATTCCAACATCAGTTCTGGGAGTTCATTGGGTACAAATTTAGGGTCGGGGATGTTGCTGTTTTTCTCACATTATGACACTGTCTACACTTCACAAGCACTTCTTTGAGATGTTGTGCAAGGCACTCCATCAAGGTTTGGAATGGGATGGGAGGGGGTTGGCAGGTGGGACCACGAGAGCTGAGGTTTTGAAAACGTGAGCTCTAAGACACCTTCGAGATCTGTTTGAGTTCCAACAACTGTGTCCTGCGCCAACAGAGAGGCTCCCACTGACACAGGACCCCCACATGTTCTCCCAAGTTTCTGAGCCCCTCACTCCCCACTTGGGGCTTGTAGCAGTTTCCAAGCCCCAATACAGGCTCTCAGCAACAAAACATTTGGGCAGAGCCACTTGAGATAACTGCAGGAGTTCCTTCAACCGATCGATTCCCAGAGTTAAATCTGTGGCTGGAGATAAGGAGCGTGTGGAGAGCATTAGGCACGAGTGGTACGTCCAAATGAGTGGTTTGGTAAAGTGCAGAGTATGAAGCATTGCAGGAACCCCCAATTTGTCAAATGTGAAGAACACAACATGAAGTTGTGATCAGAGATAATGGGAACTGCAGATGCTGGAGAATTCCAAGATAATAAAATGTGAGGCTGGATGAACACAGCAGGCCAAGCAGCATCTCAGGAGCACAAAAGCTGACGTTTCGGGCCTAGACCCTTCATCAGAGAGGGGGATGGGGAGAGGGGACTGGAATAAATAGGGAGAGAGGGGGAGGCGGACCGAAGATGGAGAGTAAAGAAGATAGGTGGAGAGAGTGTAGGTGGGGAGGTAGGGAGGGGATAGGTCAGTCCAGGGAAGACGGACAGGTCAAGGAGGTGGGATGAGGTTAGTAGGTAGCTGGGGGTGCGGCTTGGGGTGGGAGGAAGGGATGGGTGAGAGGAAGAACCGGTTAGGGAGGCAGAGACAGGTTTTGGGATGCAGTGGGTGGGGGGGAAGAGCTGGGCTGGTTGTGTGGTGCAGTGGGAGGAGGGGACGAACTGGGCTGGTTTAGGGATGCAGTAGGGGAAGGGGAGATTTTGAAACTGGTGAAGTCCACATTGATACCATATGGCTGCAGGGTTCCCAGGCGGAATATGAGTTGCTGTTCCTGCAACCTTCGGGTGGCATCATTGTGGCACTGCAGGAGGCCCATGATGGACATGTCCTCTAGAGAATGGGAGGGGGAGTGGAAATGGTTGGCGACTGGGAGGTGCAGTTGTTTGTTGCGGACTGAGCGGAAGTGTTCTGCAAAGCGGTCCCCAAGCCTCCGCTTGGTTTCCCCAATGTAGAGGAAGCCGCACCGGGTACAGTGGATGCAGTATACCACATTGGCAGATGTGCAGGTGAACCTCTGCTTGATGTGGAATGTCATCTTGGGGCCTGGGATGGGGGTGAGGGAGGAGGTGTGGGGACAAGTGTAGCATTTCCTGTGGTTGCAGGGGAAGGTGCCGGGTGTGGTGGGGTTGGAGGGCAGTGTGGAGCGAACAAGGGAGTCACGGAGAGAGTGGTCTCTCCGGAAAGCTGACAGCGGAGGGGATGGAAAAATGTCTTGGGTGGTGGGGTCGGATTGTAAATGGCGGAAGTGTCGGAGGATAATGCGTTGTATCCGGAGGTTGGTAGGGTGGTGTGTGAGAACGAGGGGGATCCTCTTGGGGCGGTTGTGGCGGGGGCGGGGTGTGAGGGATGTGTTGCGGGAAATACAGGAGACGCGGTCAAGGGCGTTCCCGATCACTGTGGGGGGAAAGTTGCGGTCCTTGAAGAACTTGGACATCTGGGATGTGCGGGAGTGGAATGTCTTATCGTGGGAGCAGATGCGGCGGAGGCGGAGGAATTGGGAATAGGGGATGGAATTTTTGCAGGAGGGTGGGTGGGAGTAGGTGTATTCCAGGTAGCTGTGGGAGTCAGTGGGCTTGAAATGGACATCAGTTACAAGCTGGAACACCTTCCACCCCAACCTTCAGTTCACCTGGGCCATCTCCAGCACATCCCTCACCTTCCTGGACCTCTCAGTCTCCATCTCAGGCAACCAGCTTGTAACTGATGTCCATTTCAAGCCCACCGACTCCCACAGCTACCTGGAATACACCTCTTCCCACCCACCCTCCTGCAAAAATTCCATCCCCTATTCCCAATTCCTCCGCCTCCACCGCATCTGCTCCCACGATAAGACATTCCACTCCCGCACATCACAGATGTCCAAGTTCTTTAAGGACCGCAACTTTCCCCCCACAGTGATCGAGAACGCCCTTGACCGCGTCTCCCGTATTTCCCGCAACACATCCCTCACACCCCGCCCCCGCCACAACCGCCCCAAGAGGATCCCCCTCGTTCTCACACACCACCCTACCAACCTCCGGATACAACGCATTATCCTCCGACACTTCCGCCATTTACAATCCGACCCCACCACCCAAGACATTTTTCCATCCCCTCCGCTGTCAGCTTTCCGGAGAGACCACTCTCTCCGTGACTCCCTTGTTCGCTCCACACTGCCCTCCAACCCCACCACACCCGGCACCTTCCCCTGCAACCACAGGAAATGCTACACTTGTCCCCACACCTCCTCCCTCACCCCCATCCCAGGCCCCAAGATGACATTCCACATCAAGCAGAGGTTCACCTGCACATCTGCCAATGTGGTATACTGCATCCACTGTACCCGGTGCGGCTTCCTCTACATTGGGGAAACCAAGCGGAGGCTTGGGGACCGCTTTGCAGAACACCTCCGCTCAGTCCGCAACAAACAACTGCACCTCCCAGTCGCCAACCATTTCCACTCCCCCTCCCATTCTCTAGAGGACATGTCCATCATGGGCCTCCTGCAGTGCCACAATGATGCCACCCGAAGGTTGCAGGAACAGCAACTCATATTCCGCCTGGGAACCCTGCAGCCATATGGTATCAATGTGGACTTCACCAGTTTCAAAATCTCCCCTTCTCCTACTGCATCCCTAAACCAGCCCAGTTCGTCCCCTCCCCCCACTGCACCACACAACCAGCCCAGCTCTTCCCCTCCACCCACTGCATCCCAAAACCTGTCTCTGCCTCCCTAACCGGTTCTTCCTCTCACCCATCCCTTCCTCCCACCCCAAGCCGCACCCCCAGCTACCTACTAACCTCATCCCACCTCCTTGACCTGTCCGTCTTCCCTGGACTGACCTATCCCCTCCCTACCTCCCCACCTACACTCTCTCCACCTATCTTCTTTACTCTCCATCTTCGGTCCGCCTCCCCCTCTCTCCCTATTTATTCCAGTCCCCTCCCCCCATCCCCCTCTCTGATGAAGGGTCTAGGCCCGAAACGTCAGCTTTTGTGCTCCTGAGATGCTGCTTGGCCTGCTGTGTTCATCCAGCCTCACATTTTATTATCATGAAGTTGTGATGTCAGGTTGCAATTGGCATCTGTGTGTTTTATGGTGGGAGGAGGAGGAAGGATTTAGGTGGACCATTGTTCATGGGCCCTTCTCAGTGCTTTGGGCACTTAACCAGCTTGGCTTGTTGGTTGCAGATGGTAATGTAGTGTGATGCACGACCTACTGAGAGCATCAGACCATCAGAGGCATCTGCTCCTCCAGTGTGAGTGGAAAGGGAGAGCTGGCACTCACACCAGACAGCATGGAGACATTGTCAGATATCACCCTGTGTCAACACAGCATCTCACCAGCTATTCACCTAATGAGTTTGGTGTTGGTAACCAGCCAAACAGAAGATGCTGCCTGAGGCTGTGGTGGAAAGGAGGGGAGTGCTGGTATACAGAACACTGAGGACCACATCCACATTTCCGTCACTTCTGCAGGGCCAGCCTTGCTTTCAGATGCCTGAACCTCTCCAGCTGCCTAGCCCGTGTTTCCTTCAACACATTCCTTTAACGTCACCTCTTTGATCAAGATTCTCATCATCTGCTCTCATGCCTCCTCACACTCCTCAAGCCCGATCAAAATGCTCAGTGGTTGGACAGGGAGGGAAAGATTGTTTCAGACTTTGCAAAAGCTGTTGAGGGACAAAGCCATGCTGCACCCTAATGGGAAACACAGGTCAGAAACAGGGCAGTGTGGGGTGTGACAAATGATGCAAGCTGGGGATCAATTTTCCCCACACCTGCAAACCCCCTCCATCTGGTGATGGTGAAGTTAGGGGTGGATGCTGCTATGTAGACCCTTTCCTGGCACTTCAGGGCACATCCTCCTGACCAGTATTGAACCATTCATCTCAATTCACCTCTGTATGGGCTCCTTGTGGGGTCCCCGTGTGGATGTGCAGATGGAGATGACACATAAAGTAATTACCCAGCAGTGATGGAGCAATGATCCAAATATTGTCCATCACAAAGTCTCGGGTTCAATATGCTCTCCACTGACTCACACAGCTTGTTTTCACTCTTGTCCCACTGAGGACATCCTTGGCACTCTTATATCTTCAAAAGGCTTGGTGTGGGAAATAACTGCAGAGGCCAGTACTCTGGCACTCAGTCAGCCTTTATTTACATGTACACAGTACGTGGCTGTGACTAGCTGGCACAGAGCCAGTTCCGAGACTGTGGAGACTCTCTGAATCCCCTTCTCTGCATCTGTCAGCCAGGGCTTCCTGATTGGCCCAGGTTAACAAACCCAGGCAGGGATCTCATAGTCAATGAGATCCTTCAGGCCCTTCTTCCATAAACTACAGAGCGTAAGATGAATGTGCCAGAACTCCCAGAGGCCCAGAGCAGAGAGACAATGGAGCGAGCATCTCAGTGGGGATGGCCCTTCTGTTTTGAAGTATTTCAGATGGACTGCAGAGCGGTGTCTCATGGTGCTGGTTTTACTGGCCTACCCTCCTGGGAGGGAACTGAAGAAGTTTCTGAAGAAGAGTCACATTGACTGTGAAATGTGTACTGATTGTAACAGGATCACCCACAGGGTACCTCAGAGAAGCTGAGTTCCCCAATTGGGGCTGTCCACCTGGTCCAATCAGGAAGCCCTGATTGCAGATAGAAAAAGGAGCCTCAGAGGCTTTCTGAGGAAGCTAGGCCAGTGTCAAGGACTCTCAATGTGTAAATAAAGGGTGACGTGGTGATGGGATACCGACCTCTGTGGAGTTATTTAAAATGTTACCTTTACTTCGTAGAATCCCAAGATTGTACAGAAGCAAACTGCTCAGCCCATTGAGTCCACACTGGCTGTCTGAAGAGCATTCCACACAGACCCACCCCATCCCTGTCACCTTGCATGTCCCATGACCAATCTACCTAACCTGCACATCCTGGGACTGGGTGAGAGAACCCATGTAGGTATGGGGAGAATGGAGAGGATGCACAAACTCTACACTGTCAGTCACTTGAAGGTGGGATTGAACCCAGGCCCCTGACACTGTGACGTAGCAGTGCTCACCACTGATCCACCGTGCCACCCAGATCAGATTTAGTTTTGAAAACATGCAGATCCAACTTTGTGAATCAGCAATACATTTGGGATAGACAAGGCCTTCGCCTCACTGACTGGGATAGCCACAGTCAGTCCCACAATGATCACCAAATTGGAAAGATGGGCCAAAGTGAACGGAAACATCCATTGCAATACATTCTTTGGTAACTTTTCAATCCATCATTTACACCCAGGCATGAAATCCATCACTTGAAAGCCACATGAAGACTTGTGATGTATGGTCAGGAGCCAAGTGGCTTTGGGGAATTACAGCTATAAATACATTTATGTTTTCCACAAATCGACCAAAATTAACTGCTTACAAGAATGATTCAGCTCGGGGCTTGTGGAATGTACAATGGTTTGAAACATACAGGAGAATGCAATGTTTATCAACTGTGCTCAATGCACAGACTGCCCACAATCCATTTTACACAGGGCTGACTTTATGTTCTTTTAATTCCCCAAGAAGGATACAATCATACTCGTTACTTCCTACCCTGTCTCCTCTCCATGTCAGTCAAACAACAGCAATGGAAAGGCAGTTACCATTGTGGCATGGACCCACTGAGATGGCCAATCCAGTGCACAGCAAGCTCCCACTTCAGCACAGCATACAAAGGGATGATGGGGCATTGGTGATTTCTGTCAAGGAATAATGAAAGGAATTCTAACCCCCCCGCCACCCGACCCTGGCCAAATGATACCAGCTCAGGGTTGATGTCTGTGAGACTGAACAAGCAGTTCAGTGCCTCAGTTTAATGTTTCACTCATCTGGAGACAGCTCCAACAGTCCAATCTCTGCTGCCTAGACTGATTCAGAGTAGGCAGTCGTGTTGATGTGATACGTTGCAGACAGGATGCTCCCAACTCACCCCAACTGACTTCACAAAGTGGTTGCACCAAACTCTACTGTCTCTCTCCCCTGTCAACCTGCCTTGGCTGCATCAGTGAGTTGGCTGTTGTAAGTGTCGGGGTTGGGGGAGTGGGGGGGCACGAATTCTGATATTGCTCGAGGCACGGTAATCTCATCTCCACCTTCTTAAATTCCACTCCTCTGCTCCAACTCAAACAATCTGACATTTTGCTTTTTGTGATCCCCATGAACTATCTGCTGGGAAATAGGAAGAGCTGCTGCTGTGCGTGGGTGCAGTTAAGCTGGCCACATTCCACAGCTAACTGCACTGAGGAAGGCTGAGCTAACAGGACTGAGATCCAGAAGAAGATAAGCTCATTCCACGTTCCTGTCCTGACGACACTGGCAAGCAGGCTAACACAGCAAAATAACGGTTACACTCCTCTGTCAACACAGGAAGTCAAGAATTTCCAGGTCTTTGTGCACTGCAGCTTATCGGAAGGTGGTAATTGTCATTTTTTTGTTTGTTAAAGGAAGTAATGCAATAAGAATGGGACCAATCTCAATTTCCTATCTTTGGAAGAATGGGCCTGTCCGGATCTGTGTTACAGCACTTTCTCCCCAAGCCCTGCAGCTGGGTACACTCAGAGCTGCACTAACCTTGCTTTTATTTGTGCTGTGCAGGTGAAGTGAAAGCCCGAAAGCACATGTGTGGGAATGGAATGACAGGCTGCAACTTTTCTGTGTCCCAAAACGCAGCCACTGGCAGCTAACACTGCACACTGACCCTCCTGGCACAGTATGCAGTGCACGCTGGTCTGGTGTGATATGATGGACGAGACACTGGAAGAGAATTGTGGAACTGCTATGGTGTGGAAGCAGGCTATCTGGCCCATTGAGTCCACACCAGCCCTCCAAACAGCATCCCACCAATAGCCAGCCCCCCACGGTGATCCCGCCAAGCCTGTGCATCCCTGGGATAATTTAGCATGGCCAATCCAGCTAACCTGCATACCTTTGGACTGTGGGAGGAAACCAGAAGAGAGCCAGACAGAGAATATGCAAACTCCACACATGCAGCCACCAAAGGCTGGCATTGAACCTGGGTTCCTGGCACTGTGAGATAGCAGTATTAACCACTGAGCCACTGTGCCATCCTGCAGGGTGTGGAAAACTGAATCTATTGAACAGAATCAGAGAGTTGGAGAATTAGTGCAATGGTTTCATGTTAACATGTGAATCACGTAGTCTACATCATCATTGATGACATGACCACAAGACCTAGTGGGACATGATTCACTCCAGAAGCCTATGGACGAATCTTGCTCTGTATATGGTGAGATGATGTTTAATTAGAGGTAATGATTACAGACAGCCTGACATTCCCCCAGTGTTCACCAAGCCCTATCCCACACACAAGCAAACGATAGTCACCTATGGTACTAGCAAAAAGGCCAGGCCTCCATCTCTCTCTCAGCTGTATTCCACAAGGAAAGACAAATCAAATTCATCCCAAAGTCCTTGGAAAGATTGGTTTCCCAATTGTGCCTGAGAAATGTGTTGTGCTGCTTGTTGTCTCAGCATTGTGTTTGGTATGTTGCGGTGCCCGTTGTTGCATTCCCTCCAATTGCTTCCTTCCAACAATGCGCGAGGTACTGAGATGGGCAGCTGCTTGCAGCAGAAACTAGGAATATCACAGTTTCATGAGATAAATGAGTTCCCAGGGGACTGCATGCATTTGGGGTCACTCACTGGGACAGCAACTGAGAGAACAGCTCTGTCAGTGTGGGTCCTCATCAAACTGGACCAAGCCTCTACATCCTACATTAGGAGGGGAGCCGGAAACAAACTGAATCCAGTCAGTCAGGAATAATGTGGGTTCCTTAAAATGCTTTGTGAACAGAAACTCTGGAATTGGGATTAAACTTTATGATATCTTGGTACCTGGATAGAAACTGACCATTTGGCATTTTTTGTTTATGTTCCTACCCTACAATCTGATCTTATCCATAGCCTTTCTCTCTCATGTTTCAATTGTTTTTTTTGTATTTCTGTTAAATGCTGAAATCCCATTCTTACTATTTGTGATCACGAGTTCTCTGTCTGAACACTTGTTGCGTGAAGAAGATTCCTCCTGAATTCCCTGGTGGATTCTCATGCTCCTGGGCTCTGGTTTCAGTCTGACTGCAAGTGTATACAACATCTCCATAATTATCCACTCAACACTGCCTTCCCTCATAAATTTAATCACTTCTTTGTAGGAATTGGAACCCAGGTGGATCTCATTGAGTATGAGATCCCTGTTTGGGGCTGTTAACCTTGACTTCTTGATCTGTCTGGCCCTCATTCCAAACCCTGCATTCTTCTAGTCAGTGATGAGCATGAGGTGAGAGACTCTGCTCCCACTAACCTGCCTCCTCTAACACACAACAGAGCACCATTTAACATTGCGATCCTCTTGTTACCTTGTGTGACTGTAGTTCTATTGTGCCAGGAAATGGAAATGTTTCAGAGGTCAGGCTGTTCACAAACATTGCTTTTTGATTGAACACTTTCTCTTCAAGGACAAGACTTTACACAAAACCCAACGGCAAAGTCATCTCCCTGTCATGTCATTACATTGCTGCCAACGTCGACTGTCTATGTTACCTGTTAACACCCATCCTTTACACTAAGCCAGTCACCTTTCGGGTGACATTTACTTACAAAAACACTGGCTCTCCTCTGTCTTCCAGCTTACACTGGACAGTCCAAGTCAGACAGCTTCCATGTTTTCCACAGGAATAAACAGTTTTGAGACACCCCACTGCATTAACAATTTAAGTTACCACAAAGCAACAAAGGCTAAAAGGTTACCTTGGGTCCTTTTTCTTTACAAGACTGGGAAATAGAATCAGCCTCGCCCCTGACTACATCACATTGCGGCAGCTCTGGTGGCTCTCTCCATTCTGAGTGAGATGCAACAGGTGATATTTAAGCACAGTACAGAGCGTGTGTCAGAGGTGCTGCCTGCCTGTTCACCTGGGTATAAGTCGTAGGATCCCCACCCTGGTGAAACAGACCAATTCAGCCCATTGAGTCTGCATCTTTGGAGGCAATCCATCCGGACCCAATCCCCCGTCCTAGCCCCACAGCTCTGTATTTACTCTGGCCAGTCTGCCTAGCTTGCACATCTTTGGACTGTGGGAGGAAACCGGAGCACCCGGAAGCAACCGATGCAGACACAGGGAGAATGTGCAAACTCCGCACAGGCGGTGGCCTGAGTGCTGTAAGGCAGCAGTGCTAACCCGTGCGCCAACATGCCACCCTACAGGGCCCTGTACCATGTCAGTGAAGGAAAACAGGGCAATGAGCCAATATCTGTCCTTCGTCTACCATCCTTTGAACAGATTCTCTGGTTACTGTGACCATTTTGTTTGAGGGAGCTTACTGTTGAAACATTGAGACCCGAACTCCCTCGGTCACAACATTAGCATACGCTATTGGTTTGCAAAATGCAAGGTTGCTATAAAAATGCAAGTCTTTCTCCCAGTATTTCTTGTCGGAGCAGGTTTGCAAAGACACCCCCGGGGACATTTATGGGCATCACAAAGGTGTACTGTAGGGGTGCTGCCAAATGTTCTCCCAAAAACAGATTGCTATCTGGAGCCTGGCCGAACTTGCTGGGACGCCCACCTCTCTCAGCTGAAGGCTGACCAGCGACCAGCTAAGGAAACAGTTGACAACGTGAACTTTCAAACCTGCCATAAATCGCAAGCCTTCACATCGAGGCGATCGCAGGCAGATCTCCAAGAAAGATGCAGTTTGATATCTCTTGAGTGCTGTCAAATGAAACCAGTTTTGGTCCATTCGAAAGGAAGGCATGTCAAAGGCACTCCCCCTTGTAGCTCTTCAACGGAGAGCAATTAAATCCGGGAAGTGAGGCTCCCGCAGTCATCAAGCAACTAGATGGATCACATTCTGTTGAGAATAGCAAGCTGTCACCCTGCTGGAAAATTTATATTGGGGCTAAACAAATGTAAACAGCCTGTACAAGGTTTTCAACAAAATAAAATAAAAGTGATCTTCGGCGAGCCTCGGAATGACTGGCACAGACAGGAAGCTTTATACATTGCCATATGGAACACACATGTCCAACTATTTCCCCCAGCGCACTCCCTGGTTTGTCACAGAGTGTGTATTTGAAAGGTCATTCTCTCATGTTGTCGGCTTGAGGTAACGTAGCCCATCCGGGTGCTCAACCTTTAAGCTCGGTCAGTTTTCTCCTGCTCCTTCTTGCAGATGAGGCCAGGTGATGGCCTGTTCGCATTATTGCTGGGCTGCTAATGCAGAGACCCAGTTAATGTTCCGGGGACTTAGGTTCAGGTCCCACCACAGATAGTGGATATGGAATTCAATAAAAATAAAATCTGGGATTAAGAATCTAAAACATGAATCCATTATCAATTGCTGGAAAAAATCCACTGGGTTCACTACTGTCCTTTGACCTCGCATGATGAAAAATCACGATAACTGTGATGTGGAAAGTTCACATTATCCAAACAGCATCCACTGTTCATCAATTACGTTACAGCCAATTCGCATTAATGAAACACACATCACAGCAGAACTACCTGTAGGCAGCAAATGCTGACCGAGCCAGCAATGTCCTCATCCTGGGACAGATTAAAAAAGATGTTGCCCGTAGTCAGGGATTCTCTTGATATCTTCTCTGACCTCCTTTGTTGTGTGGTTTGATGTCACACTACGAGTTTAGGTTCTTTTTAGGCTGTTCAAGGAGGAGGTAAAGCCAATAACTGTTTTCAGGCTTTGGTTTCAAAGTAACACCGTTTGTAAAACTTTAGTATTAAATGTTGTTATCCATGGTAACCATATATATATATCAGATAGTTACATGAGCTAAACTAACATCTTTATGAGTTCATTATGTTGTAGTCTGTTGTGGCGTAGAATTTTAGACTATATAGAGTTCTCACATGTTCTAACTGCACCCACACAGTGCTATTTATGCTGAGTGATGTGCAGCTCTGGGGCATCATTCCAAGGGTGCTCCAGGGTCCTGGAGTCTTCCACAACAGTACCTTGTGTGGAGAGGCAATTGTCAGACGACTTAATACTCACAAAGAGGTGATTAAGGTAAGGTGATGAAAGGACTCAAGAGAGTTGATAGCAAAGGAAACTCTTTCCATCGTTTAAGGAGCCTACAACAAGGGGACTAAAGTTGAAAGCTAGACGTAAGACTCTAATCTTTCAAACAAAGGAAAGTGGGAATCAAATACTCCCTCCTTGAAAGGCTAAGTTCAATCAAAATTGTCCAGTTGCTACTGACAGATTTTTGTCAGGTGAGGATATGAAGGAAATGGAGTCAGGGTGGGTCAGATGGAGTTGATACATGGATCAGCTATGATTTAGGTGAATGGTAGAACAGGGCTGAATGGCCTCCTTTGATTCTTAATTTCTTGCTCACTTAGGGCTGGGGGCCAGCGTCTGCACCCAGACACTTTCCATCGCGGGTGGAAATGTTGGCTCGTCTCCACCTGTCTGGCCCTATGTGATGAATTCTGTTGCACAGCCCCAGTCAGAGCTGCTGGAACTCAGAAACTTTAATTTGAATGGCTCAGCTTTGTCAAGTGGATTTATCAATGAGCTACAGAGCATGCAAATTCTGCTGCTGTCACTTTCCAGTTTTCTCAGTCTCTGTTTTGATGGGAATGTTCACAAGTCAACCAGATATACCTTGCCCTTTGTAATCTTGTCGTAAGTAAATGACAGCCCCAAGGATTCGATTGGAGGGAAATCATGGCTTCTTCAGGTCAACTAATGAATACATTGTTTGTACAAAGTGCTGGCTAAGGGTAGCGTACATTCTGAACTGTCTGTCATTCTTTGATCTCTGTGATTACACATTTCTGTGGCTGATTCTAAGCTGAAAATGACTTGTTCAACGCTTTCCCATCAGTGCTGTATTGTGTAGATGCGGGAAGTCTCAAACATACCAGTTTAAAGACTTCTCAATCCTGGCCTTGGGAGGGCTGGCTTTCTCTTCCTGTAAGTGCTGTGAAACAAGGTGAAAAGCAGAAACTGGACCATTTTGTTCATTCCTAAAAGTTGCAAAATAGCATCATGTCAAGAAAAGGGAATTGAAGGGAAATGACGAACATTTAATTTCTTGCAAAAGAGAAACAGAGCTGAATCTTCAGTTCTAATGGAGGGTCGCTGGACCTGATACACTAACATTGCTTTCTCTCCACGGATCCTGCCAGACCTGCTGAGTTTTCCCAGCAGTTTTTGTCTTTCTGCCATGAAAGATATGGGTTGTGCAGTTAACCAGCTAGTGCAAGCTTGGTCAAATTTGAGATGTCTTGTTTAGAGCAAATCCTGTGCTTCTGCCTTCCTGTGTCAGCTTTCGGCATCCGGGATGATTTTGGAAGGATAATGCTCTGTTCCTCCTGCTTTCTTTTCAGCTAAACATAACAACGAGTTGATAATCCCATGACGACTCAAGTTTCCTGGCAAGGTTTCCACTGCACCATTAAACAGGATTTAAAGAATGAGGCATTTTAAGGAGCTTTGGGAGGAACTTCATTGGCACTCTGTTATTAGGAATGAGCTTGTGCATAACTACATTAGTAACTTCACTTGTATT
Organism: Stegostoma tigrinum; assembly: GCF_030684315.1. NCBI lineage: Eukaryota > Metazoa > Chordata > Chondrichthyes > Orectolobiformes > Stegostomatidae > Stegostoma > Stegostoma tigrinum. The sequence continues at coordinate 11,958,256 of NC_081393.1, forward strand.
TATAATAAGGAAGTTGACTGGTAATCATTTCCACATGAATTCTTTGAATACTCGTTCAACTTGCTGACGCCACTTTTCAATCATAATCATATGGGCCTCTTTCAAGATGCCTTTTGTTCAGACACTTAAAGCAGTCTGTTCTTTGTAAGGTTGTGCATTCCATATAATAAAAGTCTTAAGATAAATATGTTTTCCTGACGATGAGTGGACATGTTACAATGCATTTATTGGAGTCGAAAGCAGCCACAAATGTGACTGAGTTAATGGGTGGCTGGATATGGGCGAATGCTGACTCTCTGACTCTTACTGTGGATGGTAGCACTTAACATGTCATGCCTGTGCTTAAGACCCTGACCTCTGAAAGTTCAGCGTCCACTTCGCCCAGTGAACATGCGTGCACATGGGGATAGCTTGCTTATTTGTCTTTGGCCAAACACTCTGGGGTGAAAGGGTTTAGGATTTCAGCTTGAAGTTTGACAGGATTTGTGTGCATGTACAAAGTACATTTCTTCAACTGGGCCCTTTTTTAAATATGCTGACTATAATGGGTACAATGTGCATCTCAGTGCCATCTGAATGCTTGGAGACATTTTCAAATGGACAGTTACTTGAGGACATTTCAAAAATGTCAGGGTTAAAATGCTCGCAAGTATTCGTGTAAATTTTGGTTGAAATATTAAAAGGATTCCAAGTCCCAGATTAGCTTTTGATGTGGCAGCTAACATCCCATAGTATTTCTCAAAGAACACTTTGTATTACTCCTCGAGCTCAGGCCAAGGCTTCCCTCTTAACCAACATGACTAAGCCTGAATTAGCTCTTTCAACTCATTGTTTTGTATGGGACCTTACTATATACAAATTGATGTTCACAATTCCTGCGAAATACAAGTGAGTGAACTTCAGAATGTATTGTGAACCACTTAGGTATAGTCGAATGATGTAATATTTCTGATGGGGATTTAAGTGTTGCTGACTGGGCCAGCATTCACTGTCTGTTCCAAGCCACTGTTGAGAAGGGGGCAGTGAGCTATGTTCTTGAACTGCTGCAACCTATGTGTTGTAGGTAGACCCAAAATGCCATTACAGAGGGAATTCCAGGATTTTGACCCAGGGACAGTGAAGGGACAGCAATATATTTCCAAGTCAGGATGTGAGTGGCTTGGAGGGGAACTTGTTGGTGGTGGTGCTCACATATATTCTTTGTTCTTGCACTTCAAGATGTAAATGTTTGGAAGGTGCTGTCCAAGGATCTTTGGGAATTTCTGTAATGGGTCTTTGTAGATAGTACACACTGCTGCTACTGAGCAGCAGGGGTGGGGAGTGGATGCTTGTGGATGTGGTGTCAATCAAGTAAGTGGCTTTGTCCTGGATAGTGTCAAACTTCTTGAGTGTAGTTGGAGCTGCACCCATCCAGACAAGTGTGAAGTATGCCATCACACTCCTGACTTGTACCTTGTGGCTGGCAGGCAGGCTTTGGGGAGTCAGGAGATGAGTTACTTGCCGCAGTATTCCTAGTCTGATCTGCTATTGTAGTCATTGTATTTGTCTGGCTGGTCCAGGTCAATTTCTGATCAGTGGTAACCCCTAAGATGTTGTTAGTGGTAGATTCAACAATGCTAATGCCATTGAAATCTCAAGGGATGATGGTTAGATTCTCCCTTTTTATGAAGTGTAACATTGCTTTTATCTACCACACCAGTCGCATCCCATTTCAGCCATTACATCGCAACAGGGACATGACTTGTCAACACCTTGCCCAGTGCGTCCATACTTGGGAGCAGATGCAGCTTGTAGTTTGCTATTTGGAATCACATATGCCTTTGTTTAATGAATGTGGAATTCCTTTTCACTTCCTCCTGCTGTCCTTCACTCTTCACTGGATTAATCACAATGGAATCACTTTGCAATCTGCACTCCTCAATTCTATGACTACCTTGCTTTGTTGATAATATTCTGCCTATATCAGGACATGAGTTTTCAGGCCAACTGCTTCACACTGTCAGTGGGATGACTGTGGCCCTCAAGTGCCGGATGAGAAATTGTGAGTAAACATAAACATCCCCATTGCTGATCTTTAAAACATTTGTATTTAACATGACATCATTGCTGAAATAGCCTGGAGCTCTGACTAATGTTCAACTCACCTTCCTCCCTAACGATTTCAGGAGCTTGAAGCCAAGCAGCTTCCTGATGATGGACTTAAATGGTCACCTTTTAAACAGGATCATTTGCCAAAATGAAATCAGCAAGCAAAGAACAGAAATGGCATTGAATCATGATCACTCTCAAGTCTTTTCTCAGGCTGTGTTTGGCCTGCATGAGAGTTTGACATGGAATCAGATTTAATGCACATGGGTTCAATCCATTGCATTTCCTTGTTTCTGGTGAGCCTATTACCTTTCATTTTCCTGAAACGGCAAATCTTGAGGAAATACAAAATTGTAGCAGAGCATCCAATCTGTATGATTCCCAAATGATCAGTTTTAAAATGCAGAGTTGTTCTAGACTAATACATTGATGGATTTTCAGTGTGGCATGCCGTTAGTGCTGGAAACTCATTCTGGACTTCTTAAAGCATCAGTTCCCTCAATACACAAAATACAGTTGTCAACATGATGCAAACAGGTTTCAATTCAGATGCTCCCTGCCACCCTCTGCTTCTCAAAGGGGTTACGTAGTTTTTCTTTTACGAAATTTGCTCATGACACATGTGCATAACTGGCTAGGCAAACACTTATTGCCCATCCCTTATTGCTATAGAGAAGCCTGCAGTATGTGGTATAGTGGCTCAGTGGTTGGCACTGCCCACGTTCGATTCTAGCCTCGGGCGACTATCTGTGAGGAGTTTGTACATTCTCCCCTTGTCTGCGTGGGTTTCCTTCGGGTGCTCCAGTTTCTGCCGCAGTTCAAAGATGTGAAGGCTAGGGTGGATTGGCCATGCTAAATTCCCCATGACGTGGAGGCTAGGTGGATCAGCCATGGAAAATGCAGGATGATAGGGTAAGCGCTGTGTCTGGGTGGGATGCTCTTCCAGAAGGTCAGTAGGGACTCAAGGGGCTGAATGGACTGCTTCCACACTGTAGGGATTCTATGATTCTTGAACAAGTGCAGCTCTTGGGTGTGAGTACACTCACATTACTGTTAAGGATGGAGTTCTAGGATTTTGACCCAGCACACTGAATGATCAGCAATATATCCCCAAGTCAGGATGCAGTGTGACAGGGAGAGGAACTTGCAGATGGTGACAAACACCGCTATGATTGAGCAAGTTTTGGTGATGAGGAAAATGAGAAATCTGTTTCTGAGCACTTTTTGGAATATTATTGCTGCAAGGATTAAACATAATATTGATACTATCATATGTAAATGCACCAACCACTCAGTTTGAAGAGCTGAGAGATAACAAGGTGCAGTGCTGGCTGAACACAGCAGGCCAAGCGGCATCAGAGGAGCAGGAAGGCTGACGTTTTGGGCCTAGGCCCTTCTTCAGAAAAGCTTTCCTTAGTTGAAAGGCAGCACCGACCATTCTTCAGCGCTCCCAAAGTAACACACTAATGTGTCACGGTTGACTTTTGAGGGCAAGATCTGGAGTGGGACTTAGAAGCCACATAGTTGTGACTCAAGGGTAAGTTATTGAGCTATGTCTGATACCACCCAAACAAACCTTACAACTGAAGCTTGTGAATATAGCATGACATTTTTACAAAGCATTTATTTTCTGGTGATCGGGATTTCAAACTGTTAGCAACATTAATTTGCCAAATAGTCGTAGAGCATTACTATGTGAACCCTAATAGTTACAGTTCACTCCCCAAAACAGTCAGTGCAGCTGAACTACTGGGACTGAACAAGTTTTGGTGATGAAGAAAATAAGAAATCTGTTTCTTGCACTGTTTCTATTTTGGCACTATTTGGAATATTATTGCTGCAAGAAATGAAGATTGTATCAATATTATTATGTGTTAGTGCACCAACTAGTCAGCTTGAAGAACTGGAGAGTTTCCAGATTCAAATTTATCTTGCAGCACAGATACACAGCACAGCAGAGCAAATACGGAAATGTTTCCCTGAGCTGTTTGACAGGCATTTCTGAGGAGCAGCATGGTGGCTCAGTGGTTAGCACTGCTGCCTCAGTGCCAGGGACCCAGGTTTGATTCCGCCCTTGGGTGTCTGTGTGGAGTTTGCACATTCTCCTTGTGTGTAATAGGTTTCCTCCGGGTGCTCCAGTTTCCTCCCACAGTTCACAATGTGGATTGGCTGTACTAAATTGTTGTTAGTGTCCAGGGATGTGCAGGCTAGATGGATTAGCCATGGGGAATGCAGGGTTATGGGGATAGAATGGGGTGGGTCTGGGTGGGATGTTCTTCATAGGGGAGGTGTGGACTCAATGGGCCACATGGCCTGCTTCCACACTGTCGGGGCTTAATTCAATGAAAACAGATGTCACTGTTTACATTGCTGTCTCATAGCCACCTACAACAGTCCTGAGAACAGTTCCTGTGAAGCCAGCTGATTTTATCAGTGTGCATGCACACAACAGTCTGCACGGAACAGTCCTGAACTTCTGGTACTGCACCAGCATCCTGGGAGTTACCGTTAACCAGAAACTGAACAGGACTAGACTGATGCAGATTGTGACTATAACAGCAGGTCAGCAGCTTGGAATCCTGCAGTGCGTAACTCACCTCCTGGCTCCCAAAGCCTGCCCACCATATACAAGGCACAAGTCAAGACTGTGATGGAATACTCCCCTCTCACCTGGATGAGTGCAACCCCAACAACACTCATGAAGGACCATTCAGGACAAGTCAGTTTGCTTGCTTGGAAGCACTTCTGCCAACAACAAGTTCTTTCCTTCAGTGGCAGGAGGAGATGTTATCTCTGAGATGCACTGCAACAATTCACCAAGGCTGCTTTGACAGCACTTTCCAACTCGAAGGACAAGTGGGTAGCAGACACACGGGAACACCACTATTTGCAAGATCACTATTCTGACTTGGAAATACATCGCTGTCGCTTTACTGTTGTGGTCAAAATTGTTCTCCCCCAAGTCCAGCATCCCCTCTATCTCCTGTCCTGCATCACCTCTGCCTGCTGCTGAAGTTCAGTTCAAAATTGCATGTACTTCCCTGTCCATGTGCAAGAGTGCATTTGTTCAGGACATCACCCACATGTTATGACGTATTTGGTTTGGAATTGGGCACACACATGTTTCTGAATCAGAACACATATAAGTTACCTGCAGTTGCTGATGTCAGCAAATACTGGCAGATTATTAAAACACTGCAGCAGGAAAGCAGCCAACATAATCAAAGATGCCTCCTACCCCAGTTATACTCTCTTGCACCCTTTTCCATTGGCCAGAAGATATGCAAGTTTCTATACATGTGCAAATAGATTCAAGAATGGCTTCTTCCCTGCCGTTATTAGGCTTCTGAATGGACCTCTCAGATTTTAAATTTAATGTTCATCTTGTTGTCTGTGCACTCTCTCTGTAGCTGTATTTCTCACTCTGTTCTACCATCCTAATGCACTTTGTATGGCATGAACTGCCTGTATTGCTCGCAAAACAAAACTTCTCACTGTATACATGGCAACAAAAAGTCAAATCAAATCGAATTAATTATCAACTCAAAGCTGGGTCAGATGTGAGTGAATTTCAACAGGTCCTATTGCCCAAGCCTGCAGAGAAGCAGAGTTCCTGCTCCTGGTTGTTATCTAGTGATCCCATGCTAGAAAGGGAGCACAGACATGGGCAGGCTCAGCACCAGCGTTGCATTTGCTGGATTAGCCATCACACACCAGGATGGAGTCAGCATCTGCAAGAAAAATTCAGAGGAACTGGAGGGTTGTTCCTAACTTCACACAAACCACAAATGCTTGCCTCAAAAACAGATCAGTTCAAAGACGAGACCTGCTGCAGTCTAAGGCTTCAGGAAGCATTAAATCATCTGAAATGACAGAGAAGGGCACACGTGATCAAATCCGTTCACAAAGTCAGTAGGTTATTTTGTTTGAGTATTTCAACAATCGCAGAAAGAATGAACAATGCTTGGAGGGGGTCTGTCTGTTAAGAGAGATTGGTGCAATGCCAACTGGTACACTTGATTGACACCTTCCAGCCTGTTAATTGCTGTCGATCAGCTGTATCTCTCAGGGTTTTACTGCTCCAACATTGACTGTCATGTTGGAGACATTGAGGATATGATCAGAAGGATGTGCTCAATTCTGCTGCCCAGATAACTCAAATCAGTTGTAGGATAAGGAACTGAATAACTCGATTGTGGTGCGCAACTCATCCAATAATTCCTCTCACCAATGTGCCTGTCCCTTTCCCTCCCGACAATCATGTTATACAGAAAGTTAGCACGCCAGTGGGGCCCAATCCAATAGCATTCATGACCTCATCACCTCAGGGGACCTCCCACCCACAGCCTCCAACCTCATTGTTCCCCAACCCCGCACGGCCCGTTTCTATCTCCTTCCCAAAATCCACAAACCTGCCTGCCCTGGTTGACCCATTGTCTCAGCCTGTTCCTGCCCCACCAAACTCATCTCCACCTATCTGGACTCCATTTTCTCCCCTTGGTCCAGGAACTCCCTACCTAGGTCTGTGACACCACCCACGCCCTCCACCTCCTCCAGAACTTCCAATTCCCTGGCCCCCAACACCTCATTTTCACCATGGACGTTCAGTCCCTATACACCTGTATTCCACATGCAGATGGCCTCAAGGCCCTTCGATTCTTCCTGTCCCGCAGGCCCGACCAGACCTCTCCACCGACACCCTCATCCGCTGAGCAGAACTCGTCCTCACCCTCAACAACTTCTCTTTCGATTCCTCCCACTTCCTACAGACAAAGGGGGTGGCCATGGTCACTCGCATGGGTCCCAGCTATGCCTGCCTCTTTGCAGGTTACGTGGAACAGTCCCTCTTCCGCACCTACACAGGCCACAAACCCCACCTCTCCCTCCATTACATTGATGACTGTATCGGCGCCGCCTCTTGCTCCCCAGAAGAGCTCGAACAGTTCATCCACTTCACCAACACCTTCCACCCCAACCTTCAGTTCACCTGGGCCATCTCCAGCACATCCCTCACCTTCCTGGACCTCTCAGTCTCCATCTCAGGCAACCAGCTTGTAACTGATGTCCATTTCAAGCCCACTGACTCCCACAGCTACCTAGAATACACCTCCTCCCACCCACCCTCCTGCAAAAATTCCATCCCCTATTCCCAATTCCTCCGCCTCTGCCGCATCTGCTCCCATGATGAGGCATTCCACTCCCGCACATCCCAGATGTCCAGGTTCTTCAAGGACCGCAACTTTCCCCCACAGTGGTCGAGAACGCCCTTGACTGCGTCTCCTGCATTTCCCGCAACACATCCCTCACACCCCGCCCCCGCCACAACGGCCCAAAGAGGATCCCCCTCGTTCTCACACACCACCCCACCAACCTCTGGATACAACGCATCATCCTCCGACACTTCCGCCATCTACAATCCGATCCCACCACCCAAGACATTTTTCCATCCGCACCCCTGTCTGCTTTCCGGAGAGACCACTCTCTCGGTGAATCCCTTGTCCGCTCCACACTCCCCTCCAACCCCACCACACCTGGCACCTTCCCCTACAACCGCAGGAAATGCTACACTTGCCCCCACACCTCCTCCCTCACCCCCATCCCAGGCCCCAAGATGACTTTCCATATCAAACAGATGTTCACCTGCACATCTGCCAATGTGGTATACTGTATCCATTGTACCCGGTGTGGCTTCCTCTACATTGGGGAAACCAAGCGGAGGCTTGGGGACCGCTTTGCAGAACACCTCCGCTCAGTTCGCAATAAACAACTGCACCTCCCAGTCACATTTTAACTCCCCCTCCCATTCTTTAGATGACATGACCATCATGGGCCTCCTGCAGTGCCACAATGATGCCACCCGAAGGTTGCAGGAACAGCAACTCATATTCCGCCTGGGAACCCTGCAGCCCAATGCTATCAATGTGGACTTCACCAGCTTCAAAATCTCCCCTTCCCCCACTGCATCCCAAAACCAGCCCAGCTCATCCCCTCCCCCCACTGCACCACACAACCAGCCCAGCTCATCCCCTCCACCCACTGCATCCCAAAACCAGTCCAGCCTGTCTCTGCCTCCCTAACCTGTTCTTCCTCTCACCCATCCCTTCCTCCCACCCCAAGCCGCACCTCCATTTCCTACCTACTAACCTCATCCCACCTGCTTGACCTGTCCGTCTTCCCTGGACTGACCTATCCCCTCCCTACCTCCCCACCTATACTCTCCTCTCCACCTATCTTCTTTTCTCTCCATCTTCGGTCCGCCTTCCCCCTCTCCCTATTTATTCCAGAACCCTCTCCCCATCCCCCTCGCTGATGAAGGGTCTAGGCCCGAAACGTCAGCTTTTGTGCTCCTGAGATGCTGCTTGGCCTGCTGTGTTCATCCAGCTCCACACTTTGTTATCTTGTCTTCCCTTCTGTTGTTTTTTACAATAATTTTTTCACATGTTGGCAATTATTGGCAAGGCCAACGTTTTTATGCATGGCACTAGTTGTGCTTGAGAAGATGACAATGTGTCATTCTGCTCAACAACTGCAGTCCATGTTCTGTAGGTATGCCCTCAGAACTGTGAGGAAGGGAGTCCCAGCATTTAGACCCAGTGCTAGTTAAGAAACAGTGATTTTGTTCCAAGTCTTGGCATTTGGCAACTGATCCCAGAATTTACTCAAATGGGCGAGGTGTGGACTCAAATGGGTCCAGTGCAGACTCAAATAGGCCCAGTACGGACTCAAATGGGCCCAGTGCAGACTCAAACGGGTCCAGTACGGACTCAAATGGGTTCAGTGCAGACATAAATGGGACCAGTGCAGGCTCAAACGGGTCCAGTGCAGATTCAAGTGGGTCCAGTACGGTTTCAAATGGGTCCATGCAGGTTCAAGTGGGTCCAATGCAGACTCAAATGGGTCCAGTGCAGGCTCACATGGGCCCAGTGCAGACTCAAATGGGTCCAGTACGGATTCAAATGGATCCAGTGCAGACTCAAATGGTCCCAGTGCAGGCTCAAATGGGTCCAGTGCAGGCTCAAATGGGCCCAGTGCAGACTCAAATGATTCCAGTGCAGACTCAAATGGGTCCAGTACGGATTCAAATGGATCCAGTGCAGACTCAAATGGGCCCAGTGCAGGCTCAAAAGGGTCCAGTACGGACTCAAATGGGTCCATGCAGATTCAAGTGAGTCCAGTGCAGACTCAAATGTGTCCAGTATGGACTCAAATGGGTTCAGTGCAGACTCAAATGTGTCCAGGGCAGGCTCAAATGGGCCCAGTGCAGACTCAAATGGGCCCAGTAGGAACTCAAATGGGTCCAGTGCAGATTCAAGTGGGTCCAGTGCAGACTCAAATGGGTTCAGTGCAGACTCAAATGGGTTCAGTGCAGGCTCAAATGGGTCCAGTGCAGATTCAAGTGGGTCCAGTGCAGACTCAAATGGGTCCAGTGCAGGCTCAAATGGGCCCAGTGCAGACTCAAATGGGCCCAGTGCAGATTCAAATGGGTCCAGGGCAGGCTCAAATGGGTCCAGGGCAGACTCAGATGTGTCCAGTGCAGGCTCAAATGGGCCCAGTGCAGACTCAAATGGGTCCGGTGCAGACTCAAATGTGTCCAGTCAGACTCAAATGGGCCCAGTGCAGACTCAAACGGGTCCAGTGCACGCTCAAATGGGTCCAGTACGGACTCAAATGGGTTCAGTGCAGACTCAAATGTGTCCAGTCAGACTCAAATGGGCCCAGTGCAGACTCAAACGGGTCCAGTACGGACTCAAATGGGTTCAATGCAGACATAAATGGGTCCAGTGCAGGCTCAAATGGGTCCAGTGCAGATTCAAGTGGGTCCAGTACGGTTTCAAATGGGTCCATGCAGGTTCAAGTGGGTCCAGTGCAGACTCAAATGGGTCCAGTGCAGGCTCACATGGGCCCAGTGCAGACTCAAATGGGTCCAGTGCAGGCTCACATGGGCCCAGTGCAGACTCAAATGGGTCCAGTACGGATTCAAATGGATCCAGTGCAGACTCAAATGGTCCCAGTGCAGGCTCAAATGGGTCCAGTGCAGGCTCAAATGGGCCCAGTGCAGACTCAAATGATTCCAGTGCAGACTCAAATGGTTCCAGTGCAGACTCAAATGGGTCCAGTACGGATTCAAATGGATCCAGTGCAGAATCAAATGGGCCCAGTGCAGGCTCAAATGGGTCCAGTGCAGGCTCAAATGGGCCCAGTGCAGACTCAAATGGTTCCAGTGCAGACTCAAATGGGTCCAGTGCAGACTCAAATGGGTCCAGTGCAGATTCAAGTGGGTACAGTGCAGACTCAAATGGGCCCAGTGCAGACTCAAAAGGGTCCAGTACGGACTCAAATGGGTCCATGCAGATTCAAGTGAGTCCAGTGCAGACTCAAATGTGTCCAGTATGGACTCAAATGGGTTCAGTGCAGACTCAAATGTGTCCAGGGCAGGCTCAAATGGGCCCTGTGCAGACTCAAATGGGCCCAGTAGGAACTCAAATGGGTCCAGTGCAGATTCAAGTGTGTCCAGTGCAGACTCAAATGGGTCCAGTACGGACTCAAATGGGTTCAGTGCAGACTCAAATGGGTTCAGTGCAGGCTCAAATGGGTCCAGTGCAGATTCAAGTGGGTCCAGTGCAGACTCAAATGGGTCCAGGGCAGGCTCAAATGGGCCCAGTGCAGACTCAAATGGGCCCAGTGCAGACTCAAATGGGTCCAGGGCAGGCTCAAATGGGTCCAGGGCAGGCTCAAATGGGCCCAGTGCTGACTCAAATGGGCCCAGTGCAGACTCAAATGGGTCCAGTGCAGACTCAAATGGGTCCAGTACGGACTCAAATGGGTTCAGTGTAGACTCAAATGGGTCCAGTGCAGACTCAAATGGGTCCAGTACGGACTCAAATGGGTTCAGTGTAGACTCAAATGGGTCCAGTGCAGGCTCAAATGGGCCCAGTGCAGATTCAAGTGGGTCCAGTGCAGACTCAAATGGGTCCAGTGCAGACTCAAATGGGTCCAGAGCAGATTCAAGTGGGTCCAGTGCAGACTCAAATGGGCCCAGTGCAGACTCAAAAGGGTCCAGTACGGACTCAAATGGGTCCATGCAGATTCAAGAGGGTCCAGTGCAGACTCAAATGGGTCCAGTGCAGACTCAAATGGGTCCAGTGCAGGCTCACATGGGCCCAGTGCAGACTCAAATGGGTCCAGTACAGATTCAAATGGATCCAATGCAGACTCAAATGGGCCCAGTGCAGGCTCAAATGGGTCCAGTGCAGACTCAAATGGGTCCAGGGCAGGCTCAAATAGGCCCAGTGCAGGCTCAAATGTGTCCAGGGCAGGCTCAAATGGGTCCAGTGCAGATTCAAGTGGGTCTAGTGCAGACTCAAATGGGTCCAGGACAGGCTCAAATGGGCCCAGTGCAGACTCAAATGGGTCCAGTGCAGGCTCAACTGGGTCCAGTGCAGATTCAAGTGGGTCCAGTGCAGACTCAAATGGGTCCAGTACGGACTCAAATGGGTTCAGTGCAGACTCAAATGGGCCCAGTGCAGACTCAAATGGGTCCAGTGCAGGCTCAAATGCGCCCAGTGCAGACTCAAATGGGTCCAGGGCAGGCTCAAATGGGCCCAGTGCAGACTCAAATGGGTCCAGTACAGACTCAAATGGGCCCAGTGCAGGCTCAAATGGGTCCAGTGCAGACTCAAATGGGTCCAGTGCAGGCTCAAATGGGTCCAGTACGGACTCAAATGTGTTCAGTGCAGACTCAAATGGGCCCAGTGCAGACTCAAATGGGTCCAGGGCAGGCTCAAATGGGCCCAGTGCAGACTCAAATGGGTCCAGGGCAGGCTCAAATGGGTCCAGTGCAGATTCAAGTGGGTCTAGTGCAGACTCAACTGGGTCCAGGGCAGGCTCAAATGGGCCCAGTGCAGACTCAAATGGGTCCAGTGCAGGCTCAAATGGGTCCAGTGCAGATTCAAGTGGGTCCAGTGCAGACTCAAATGGGTCCAGTACGGACTCAAATGGGTTCAGTGCAGACTCAAATGGGCCCAGTGCAGACTCAAATGGGTCCAGTGCAGGCTCAAATGCGCCCAGTGCAGACTCAAATGGGTCCAGGGCAGGCTCAAATGGGCCCAGTGCAGACTCAAATGGGTCCAGTACGGACTCAAATGGGTTCAGTGTAGACTCAAATGGGTCCAGTGCAGGCTCAAATGGGTCCAGTGCAGATTCAAGTGGGTCCAGTGCAGACTCAAATGGGTCCAGTGCAGACTCAAATGGGTCCAGTGCAGATTCAAATGGGTCCAGTGCAGACTCAAATGGGTCCAGTGCAGGCTCAAATGCGCCCAGTGCAGACTCAAATGGGTCCAGGGCAGGCTCAAATGGGCCCAGTGCAGACTCAAATGGGTCCAGTACAGACTCAAATGGGCCCAGTGCAGGCTCAAATGGGTCCAGTGCAGACTCAAATGGGTCCAGTGCAGGCTCAAATGGGTCCAGTACGGACTCAAATGTGTTCAGTGCAGACTCAAATGGGCCCAGTGCAGACTCAAATGGGTCCAGGGCAGGCTCAAATGGGCCCAGTGCAGACTCAAATGGGTCCAGGGCAGGCTCAAATGGGTCCAGTGCAGATTCAAGTGGGTCTAGTGCAGACTCAACTGGGTCCAGGGCAGGCTCAAATGGGCCCAGTGCAGACTCAAATGGGTCCAGTGCAGGCTCAAATGGGTCCAGTGCAGATTCAAGTGGGTCCAGTGCAGACTCAAATGGGTCCAGTACGGACTCAAATGGGTTCAGTGCAGACTCAAATGGGCCCAGTGCAGACTCAAATGGGTCCAGTGCAGGCTCAAATGCGCCCAGTGCAGACTCAAATGGGTCCAGGGCAGGCTCAAATGGGCCCATTGCAGACTCAAATGGGTCCAGTACGGACTCAAATGGGTTCAGTGTAGACTCAAATGGGTCCAGTGCAGGCTCAAATGGGTCCAGTGCAGATTCAAGTGGGTCCAGTGCAGACTCAAATGGGTCCAGTGCAGACTCAAATGGGTCCAGTGCAGATTCAAATGGGTCCAGTGCAGACTCAAATGGGCCCAGTGCAGACTCAAAAGGGTCCAGGGCAGGCTCAAATGGGCCCAGTGCAGACTCAAATGGGTCCAGGGCAGGCTCAAATGGGTCCAGTGCAGACTCAAGTGGGTCCAGTGCAGACTCAAATGGGTCCAGTGCAGACTCAAATGGGTCCAGTGCAGGCTCAAATGGGTCCAGGGCAGATTCAAGTGGGTCCAGTGCAGACTCAAATGGGTGCAGTGCAGGCTCAAGTGGGCCCAGTGCAGACTCATGGCATGAGCGTCGGGGACAGATTTGGGTTCCCAGCGACTTCTGCATCGTTGAGGTAGCCTTAGTGCTGACTCATGGCTGCTGCAGCCAAGACGAGTTTGGGTTTCCAGCAGCGTCTGCCCGCAGTGCAGGTTCATGGCTGAGCTGGTGGTGGTGGTGGAGGAGGTGAGCTCGGGACCAGTCGAAAACCCGACAGCAGCAGTGGTGGCTGCATTGGTGAGGTGGGCCTGAAGTGGACACATGGCGACAGTGGAGACAAGTTTGGGCCGGTGCAGTCCCCAGTGGCATCAGTTATACCAGTATAAGCGTGGCCCAGCGAGGACTGTGACGCGAAGGGTCTTGGTGGAGGCAGGATGGTGCTGAAGTGGGAAAAACCTTCATTGCAGCAGCTGCAGTGGTACAGCTAGGATATTGCCACCTGGCCGCCCCGGCTCATGGCCCATGATGGAGCACGTAACAGCAAGCCTATAAAGTTGAACACTTTTCTCTCACTTCGTTAATCTTCTCTCTTTCTATTCTATGTTTTGGTTTTATTTTTCTGTGTTTTAAGATGGCACTCGAGAGTGGTGACGCTGTCCAGAACTTTTCACTGTGTTTTGCAACAAAATACACGTGACAATAAAGAAACCAAATCAAATAAATAAATCAAACCAAAGTCTGAGTGCTGTGTGACTTGGAAAGGGACTCGAAGTGATGATGCTGCCATGCACCTTCTGCTACTTTCCTTTCAGGCCATGGAGGAGTTGGGTTTGTGAAGTCTCTTGTCCCTGAGGTTTTGGTGATATGCTGCAGAGGGTATTCTGTAAATGGTACCCACAGAGTAATGGTGCCACAATGTTAATTGATAACAGTCCCTTATTTATAGAACACCTTCGGTGTGATGGGATGTCCCTGAGCCCACACAAATGCGGAGGGCAAATGACCAAAAGCTTGGTGAAAGACATAGGTTGTATAGAAGAAAAGAATGAGCATGGGATTTCCAAGGATTAGGGACAGGTTAGCTGATGGCACGGGCACCACTGATGCAACAACATGAATCAGGGATAGTCAAAAGGCCAAAACCAGAGGAGCACAGTAAAATATGGATTATAGTCTTCCGACATTTTTGTGTCTTTGACCCTCACTCACATGAAGAATGAGCTTTGGACATGAGAGACCCTGGCAGAACCAAAATTGAGCATCAGTAGATAAGTTATTGGCCACTATGAGTTGCTGTATCGGCTGGTGCTGAGAATATTTTCCATCATTTGGCTGAAAACAAGAGCAGACTATTGACATAGTGACTGGCCAGATTGGTTTGTCCTGCACTTTGTGGACAAGAACCAGTGAACCTGTTTCACTCTGATGTTAATTACATCTCAGGTAAGTAATGTGTTCTCCCATCCTCTTCACACAGCCACTTTCAAAGAGTAATTACTTTTTCTTTCATTCCCCACCCATGAACATTCAGCCTCATAACTGATCAACAAATTCAGCACAGACTCGGGGCAAAACTTGGGACCTGTTATGGGAAGGAATTCGAACCCCTCTGATAATCAAACTGAAACACAACTGCTCAATCTGTTATGGTGGGAATAGAAGTTCCCTTCTCATAATTACATCTGAAAACCCAGATAAGCTTACCTCACCTTTATAATCTGTTGTAACGAGTGGTTAAATGAAAGAAAATCCCTGATATTCTCTTTATAAGTAACAAGTAACAATTTATTTATTTAATCCTAACAGTGAACAAATTAACGGTATGACCAACAAACCAAACAATTCCCCCTTAACTACTAACTATTCCCTAAATGAACTAAATTCTATTGATATGCTGTTCCAATAAACACAATTACCACCTATATAAACCCAAGTAATAAGAAAATAAATTAAAACTTAGTCTCTCAAAGTCTACAAGTCTTTTTTCTGCTGCTCTCAATTCATAGATACCTTTCTTCTACTGCAAGGTCTGCTGAGCTTTTCCAAAAAATTATACTTTTGTTTCTGATTTACAGCATCCAAAGTTCTTTCAGTTTTTATTTAATACCTTTCTTCCACTGATCTGTCTGTCAGGGATGTTTTCTCTGTGAATTCCTCTGTGAGGACTCTTCGCTAGAAGTGTTGTGGTACCTGTTATAGACAGATGGTGCTTTCTTAGAGAAATTACCAGTTTCTGGTGAGAGCTCGATGCTTATTTCTCAGATGGTGGGTTTGCTCTCACACTGATTTTCAAAAACCCTCTCCTTATATACCTTGGATGATATATCAATTTTCTTACAATAGCATCGGCCAGAGGTTGTCAAATCCATGAGGTTTAAATGCAATTGGATTTCAATCGCTAAGTGCTTGGTTTAAATTAACTGGCTAATTCTGGCTAATAACCAAAACAGTAAAACAAGCCTAAGGTGTCCAATCATACAGCCAATTGATACATGTTTCAATTTCAGAACCAGCTGCATATCCTCGGCTACATACAGACACTTTGTTTTCTGTTTAATTCTCTAAGCTTAGAAAAACACTTCACTTCTTAAAGGAACCACATGCACTTCTCCCTTATCTTTTTTTTTACAGGCAAGTTCTAGAATCCTGCCTTCCAATTCATGATTACTCTACATAACTTTGTAACCGGCCTGACTTATCTTTGACTTTGTACGACTTCATGGTGCATATGTACCAGTACCCGTTGAATCAACTGAGAAGCACTGTCTCCTGAAATAGTATTCTTCTGTTGGCAAGAGTGAGAAGCATCTTTGTTTTTGAGGACTCTGGCTCTTCAAGAAGTTATGTCAAACATTTTGCCAAATGGCACCTATATCTGTCCTGCCTTACATGTCGTTCCATCCTGTCCTCTTGTAATCCATTATTCCAATTAACTGTCTGTATTCCGTTTTGTAGACAGTAATCTTGCCATATGCTTATCTCACGTACATTTTAACATTTCCTATTATTGATCTGACTAATGATCCAACACTTTGAGCTCCTTCACAGTCATCCAATTCATCCAGTCATCAATCTGAACTCGCTCATGAGTCCATCTGATTTCACAAGGACCAATGCTTTTCTCTTGTGTTTATTGACTGGCTTGATTTTGGATTTTGCGCGTTGGATCCTGGAGTTCAATCAATGAAATTATTCCTCAGCATGAAAGCAGAAAATGTGGTTCGTAGAGATCAGGTGCACAGTCTTGGGCCTAAAACCCAAAGGATGGGGGCAGTGTTCGGCTTCCAGGTGATGTTCCTCATCTCCTGGCAGTGTTTGGTTCTTCTGTCTTCTTTGCATATCTTCTTGTCCCCTTGTGAAATGCAAGCTGGTCAGTCTCTCACCGGGCATCACAAGCTCTCTTTACAATGCCACAAAGTCCTGGAGACAACTAGTACAGACTCTCCAGCTCAAAGATAGGGACTACATGCTACCCCTATGTGACAAGACCTCCATCAGTTTGACAAGGAAGAACGATGATCATAGGGAGAACAAAAACTGTTTCTACTGGAGGGGAAGCCTTGGACAAAGCAGGGGACATTACCTTAACATCACAGCCAAACTCCAGCGGTAATTATGAGCTCAAGTAATCGTTTTAAATCTGAGATGCAAAGACTTTAGCTGGACAGGGATTGAAAAGGATCTGGAGCCAAGACAAGTGGACTGAGTTGTAATACCAGTGAAGGGCAAGGCAGAACTGAAGGGCTGAATAACTCTTGTTCTGTGTCTGTGTTGAGAAATGACTGGAGATCTCCAGGGGTGCATTTGGAATTTGATTCTGTGACATTTGAAGGGCTAATTGAGAGTATAAAACCACATGGAGAGCAGGATAAAACGGATGGCTCCAGATCAAGGGACAAAGTGATCTATATCTGTGCTGCAATTTCCATCATACTCAATGTCAGTGGTTTCTGGTAAAAAATAGAAAGTCACTTGTCAAACAAATTGAAAGAACAGATTATATGTTTCATGCCAATCAACAATTTCAACAAACCTGGCAATTTGCTGTTATTGATGTCAGAACTCAGCCTGGCCTCAATGAATGGATGCAGGCCTCAGTTAAAAGATTTAATTCAGTGTCCTCTTCTCTGTGAGGGATGGGGGCTGAATCTTACCCTGAGCTTGTCGTTTTCACTTCTGTAAGAAAATACAAATGCTCTGCTTAAGTCAGTTCATAAAGTGACATGGCGTTTCATGACCATCTGTGACCCACACCCTGACCTGTCGTGTCATGCCATCTTTCCCATTTTCAGAGCCTAAATTGGGGAGGTAATTTCCAGGTCTCTGCTAAACACAGACTCAATAGCACACAATGCAAACTGGGCTAAAGTAGAAATGTTAAGCCCTGGAGACACGCAGCAGGTCTGGCAGTAGACAGAGAGAGAAACCGAGTTAATGTTCCAAGTTGAACACGACTCCCTTTCAGAACTAAATCACATTGGACTCAAAACAATAGCATAGTTTCTCTCTCCATAAAAGATCCAGACTTTGGATCAAAAGTTGAGCATTTCCAGCACTGTCTGTTTTTATTTCTGATCTCCAGCATCTGCAGGGCTTTATTTCTCACGTGCAAAGTGGGCTGCTGTTCTTCCATTGACTTCTCAACTTTGCCCGACAAGTGAAAGCACACCCTCTGGACAGTTTAATTTCCTTTATGAAACGGTTCTCATCTTACAGCATGCATGATTGATGATGCAAACCTCATTGGGACTAAATTGCACGAATCACAGATTAACTTAATTGAAGTCTCGTGATATTAAATGAAAAGTACTTTGAGAGCAGATGTCCGGTCAGTGCAAAATTTAGACTGGGCTTCTTGAAGGACGATGCAAGCAAAAGTGAAAATCTCCACCACGTATAAAAGAATTGCAGCATCTCTACAGTGTGGAGGCAGGCCATTTGGCGCACTGACCCTCTGAAGAGCTTTCCACCCTATCCCTGCAATTCCCATGGCTAACCCACTTAGCTTACAGGTCCTTGGACAATTTTCCCCAGCCAATCCACCCTAATCCGCACAGCTTTGGGCTGGGGGGAGGAAAATCTGACAGATTCCTAGGGCTGGAATCGAACCCAGGCCCCTGACACTGTGAAGCAGCCTTGCTGCCCATTGAGTCACCTTGGTTTAAGATATTGCCTTTGTGAAAGTCCAACCACTTGAGGGAATGTTGTTTTCTCTATTTTGGATAGTAGAAGGAAAGGTCAGAGCTCACTTGGCTGCTCACTGATGATGCCCCACCTGGTTGAACAGCCGGAAGGGTAACGAGTTAATTCTGTATTCCTGAAGTTGCAGGTAGACAGGGCAGTGAAGAAGTCATTTGGCACTTTAAGTATAGGAGTTGGGAGGTCAAATTGTGACTGTACAGGATATTGGTGAGTCCACTTTTGGAATATTGCATACAATTCTGTTCGTCCTTCTATAGGAAGGATATTGTTAAACTTGAAAGGGTTCAGAAACGATTTACAAGGATGTTGCTGGGATTGGAGGGTTTGAGTTACAGGGAGAGGCTGGATAGGCTGAGGCTATATTCCCCCGGAGTGTCTGAGGCTGAGGGTTGACCTGATACAGGTTTATAAAATCATGGGGGTCATGGTTCTCCAGGTAAGTAGATCAGGTCTTTTTCTCAGAATAGGGGAGTCCAAAACGAGAGGGCATAGGTTTAAGGTGAGAGGGGAAAGATTTCAAAGGGGCATAAGGGACAGCATTCTGACACAGAGGGTGGTGTGTGTATGGAATGAGCTGCCAGAGAAAGTGGAGAAGGCTGGTACAATGACAACATTTAAAAGGCACCTGGATAGATTCATGAACAGGAAGGGTTTAGAGGGATATGGGCCAAATGCTGGCAAATGGGGCTCGATCGGATTGTGATGTCTGGTCGATGCGGACGAGTTGGACCAAAGGGTTTGTTACCATGTAGCACGACCTATGTGTCTCTGACATTGGAGGCTGAGGCGCCGAAAGCGCACCTCTTCAGCTGCTTGAAGGGAGTGCAGTGGACAGAACTTGATGCTGAGTGTTCAGTCAGAGCTGAAGGAAAGCCGTGAGATCAGTGTTTCACACACATCTGGGCGTCTCTACTTGCGCCAACCTAATGCTCAATCTCCAGAAACACCAGGTTTACAACTCGCCTGTGTGCATTACAAGACATTTTCTGGAATCCTCAGAACACACAAGAGAAATATTTGAGCCAAGTGTTTGCCATATGGTCACAGAACTCCTTCCATTTCAATAATATGTAAGGATTATAATGTTGGCACACAGTTCCTGTCAATTTCCTGATATCAGTTTCTTTGTCACATTAGTGTGTCCAGATTGATGTGTCGCACTGGAACGACAGAGATGGGGACTGAGTAATGCCTCAGTTATCTCTCAGGCTTTAATGTCTGCCGAAGGCTACACTTGGCAGGAATCACTGTGGCTTTTCTTGCTGGTGTGAAATGAGCATGAGTGAATTGGGGAAGATATATAAAAAAGGGCTGTCAGTTCACTATCACACATTTAACTTGACTACACCGTCAAGATGAACCCTGGCAATTGGCTGCCACACTTAGAGGAGCCTCGGTTGACAGGACAGACCAGACCACACCTGTCCCTGCTCTCGGAGAGGAGGTTACAGTCCCCTCTGAAGCAGCAAAATGTGGTGTTTCCATTGAAATCTCCCAGGCTTCACTCCATTGCCAGGTTAATTGATTCTTCCAAAAGGCGGTGGGGGGAGACATTGTGAACAAAGTATGGGGAGAGGTCGTTGGGAGTTTATGAAATACAGAAGGGGTGAAGAGTAAAGAGAGAGAGCAAGATCAGATATGAGCAGTGGCATTGAGGGGAAAGAGACTCCAGGGAATCTCAGCTCCATGTCCCTTACATTGTCCCATTTGGAGGCAAACTCAGCCTTGCCCTGGTCAGAGGCAGTGACAGGAACATCACTAAGACTGTGGTCTGAGGTTCTAGGCTTGCTTGCTGGGCTGGTGTGTTTGATTGCAGATATTTCATCACCATGCTAGGTAACATGGTCAGTGAGAGATCTGTTGGTAAGAGAGTGCATGGGGGTTACTACCTCACTGAAGTAGCCTGCACAGACACATGCAGGGCAGGACTGCAGGGATGGGATAACATTGCTTTCAATCTCCAGCAGCACGTCAGGAGCAAACCAGGAGCAACTTCCCCCCCACGGTGATTGAGAACGCCCTTGACCGCGTCTCCCGCATTTCCCGCGACACATCCCTCACACCCCGCCCCCGCCACAACCGCCCCAAGAGGATCCCCCTCGTTCTCACACACCACCCTACCAACCTCCGGATACAACGCATTATCCTCCGACACTTCCGCCATTTACAATCCGACCCCACCACCCAAGACATTTTTCCATCCCCACCCCTGTCTGCTTTCCGGAGAGACCACTCTCTCCGTGACTCCCTTGTTCGCTCCACACTGCCCTCCAACCCCACCACACCCGGCACCTTCCCCTGCAACCGCAGGAAATGCTACACTTGTCCCCACACCTCCTCCCTCACCCCCATCCCAGGCCCCAAGATGACATTCCACATTAAGCAGAGGTTCACCTGCACATCTGCCAATGTGGTATACTGCATCCACTGTACCCGGTGCGGCTTTCTCTACATTGGGGAAACCAAGCGGAGGCTTGGGGACCGCTTTGCAGAACACCTCCGCTCAGTTCGCAACAAACAACTGCACATCCCAGTCGCAAACCATTTCCACTCCCCCTCCCATTCTCTTGATGACATGTCCATCATGGGCCTCCTGCACTGCCACAATGATGCCACCCGAAGGTTGCAGGAACAGCAACTCATATTCCGCCTGGGAACCCTGCAGCCATATGGTATCAATGTGGACTTCACCAGTTTCAAAATCTCCCCTTCCCCCACTGCATCCCTAAACCAGCCCAGTTCATCCCCTCCCCCCACTGCACCACACAACCAGCCCAGCTCTTCCCCCCCACCCACTGCATCCCAAAACCAGTCCAACCTGTCTCTGCCTCCCTAACCGGTTCTTCCTCTCACCCATCCCTTCCTCCCACCCCAAGCCGCACCCCCAGCTACCTACTAACCTCATCCCACCTCCTTGACCTGTCCGTCTTCCCTGGACTGACCTATCCCCTCCCTACCTCCCCACCTACACCCTCTCCACCTATCTTCTTTACTCTCCATCTTCGGTCCGCCTCCCCCTCTCTCCCTATTTATTCCAGTTCCCTCCCCCCATCCCCCTCTCTGATGAAGGGTCTAGGCCCGAAACGTCAGCTTTTGTGCTCCTGAGATGCTGCTTGGCCTGCTGTGTTCATCCAGCCTCACATTTTATTATCTTAGCCTTTCAGTTCCCTTTGGCTGCAGGCTACAAGAATTGCCTCTGACCTTTGGGAAATTTCCACAGAAACCAAGTTGAACTTTGGAAACTAGGATGACAGCAGTTTAAAAAAAAACCTTGAAATTCGAAACTAGTTTTGTTTCTGGTCTTCTTCCACCGATGTGTCACCCAGTGCCCCTATGGCCTTATTAACTCTATCCTGAGGTTACAAGTTTAGGTAGCGGGCATGCAAGCAAGGAGAGTGTCAGAATCAAACTCTATCCTGATGCAAAACTGTGCAAACGAGCAGAATCTGACAGGGTGGCTGGAGGCCATACAGCCCATTAGAGCTGTGCTGGTGCCTTAAAAGAACTGTCTGCTTAGCTCAAGTCCAGAACATTGCTGATCGATGACAATTGGTGTACAGCAGTGCACTTTGGTGAACAGAATCCGGAGAAAAATAAATACACGTTTAGCAATGGATGCAGCTGCAGGAGAAGACCACGCGTTTGAAATCACAAATCTTTGCCAACCCCTGTTCTTTCACAACAGCTTTGCAAATGTTTCTCCATGAGTATTTCTGGAACCACGGAATGATAGCAAGTGACAACTTCAGTCAAGGCTATTCGGCCCTTTCTGGCTGGAAAACAGCAATCAAAGTGAGTGCCACTTTCGCCTTTGCAAGTAGCTGCTGTATCTGTTTCAGGCAGTGCTTTTCACATTCTAACAACTTACTGTGTCCACAACATTTTCATTTCGCCACTAGCAGCTTTGCTGATTTTGTTAACTATGTATTCTCTGCTCTGCAGCCAGTGGAAGCCATTGTTCCTTACTTATTCAAGCAAAACCCATAATGATCCTGAACACACCCAGTAAATGTACGCTCAGCTTATGCCAACAGAGCCAGGGATGCTACATAGCTCTCAAACAGCGTCCTCTACCTGCCCCGCCACCAGCAAAGATTTCTGTTTGTTGTCTCTGCTTCTCCTCATTATTTCCATCAAAGTGCATCGCCTCATGTCCCTCTCTGACATCATTTTCGACCAGTGGACTGGAGTGAGGCAAAACCAGGCAGGTTTACTGATGATAACAAAGTGTGAAGCTGAATGAACACAGCAGGCCAAGCAGCATCTCAGGAGCACAAAAGCTGACGTTTCGGGCCTAGACCCTTCATCAGAGAGGGGGATGGGGAGAGGGAACTGGAATAAATAGGGAGAGAGGGGGAGGCGGACCGAAGAGGGATAGAGGAGAAGATAGGTGGAGAGGACAGTATATTTGGGGAGGTGGGGGGGGGGGGGGGGGGGGGGGGGGGGGATAGGTCAGTCCGGGAAGGACGGACAGGTCAAGGAGGTGGGATGAGGTTGGTAGGTGGGAAATGGAGGTGCGGCTTGAGGTGGGAGGAAGGGATGGGTGAGAGGAAGAACAGGTTAGGGAGACGGGGACGAGCTGGCCTGGTTTTGGGATGCAGTGGGGGAAGGGGAGATTTTGAAGCTTGTGAAGTCCACATTAATACCATTGGGCTGCAGGGTTCCCAAGTGGAATAAGAGTTGCTATTCCTGCAACCTTTGGGTGGCATCATTGTGGCACTGCAGGAGGCCCATGATGGACATGTAGTCTGAAGAATGGGAGGGGGAGTTAAAATGGTTCGCGACTGGGAGGTGCAGTTGTTTATTGCGAACTGAGCGGAGGTGTTCTGCAAAGCGGCCCCCAAGCCTCCACTTGGTTTCTCCAATGTAGAGGAAGCAACAATGGATACAATATACCACATTGGCAGATGTGCAGGTGAACTTCTGCTTAATATGGAAAGTCATCTTGGGGCCTGGGATGGGGGTGAGGGAGGAGGTGTGGGGGCAAGTGTAACACTTCCTGCAGTTGCAGGGGAAGGTGCCGGGTGTGGTGGGGTTGGAGGGGGGTGTGGAGCAGACAAGGGAGTCGCGGAGAGAGTGGTCTCTCTGGAAGGCAGACAAAGGTGGGGATGGAAAAATGTCTTGGGTGGTGGGGTCGGATTGTAGATGGCGGAAGTGTTGGAGGATGATACGTTGTATCCGGATGCTGGTGGGGTGGTATGTGAGGACTCGGGGGATTCTTTTAGGGTGGTTATTGGGGGGGGTGCAGGGTGTGAAAGATGTGTTGTGGGAAATGCGGGAGACACTGTACCCGTTGTGGCTTCCTCTACATTGGGGAAACCAAGCGGAGGCTTCGGAACTGCTTTGCAGAACACCTCTGCTCGGTTAGCAACAAACTGTACCTCCCAGTCATGAACCATTTTAACTCCCCCTCCCATTCCTCAGATGACATATCCATCATGGGCCTCCTGCAGGGCCACAATGATGCCACCCGAAGGTTGCAGGAACAGCAACTCATATTCCGCTTGGGAACCCTGCAGCCCAATGGTATCAATGTGGATTTCACAAGCTTCAAAATCTTCCCCCCCACCCACTGCATCCCAAAACCAGCCCAGCCTGTCTGTGCCTCCCTAACCTGTTCTTCCTCTCACCCATCCCTTCCTCCCACCTCAAGCTGCACCTCCATCTCCTACCTACTAACCTCATCCCACCTCCTTGACCTGTCCGTCTTCCCTGGACTGACCTATCCCCTCCCTACCTCCCCACCTATACTCTCTCCACCTATCTTCTTTACTCTCCATCTTCTGTCCGCCTCCCCCTCTCTCCCTATTTATTCCAGTTCCCTCACCCCATGCCCCTCTCTGGTGAAGGGTCTAGGCCCGAAACGTCAGCTTTTGTGCTCCTGAGATGCTGCTTGGCCTGCTGTGTTCATCCAGCCTCACATTTTATTATCTTGGATTCTCCAGCATCTGCAGTTCCCATTATCTCTGATCACAGGTTTACTGATGCTGACTTTGTTACTTGATGGCGCTGTGTGAGCCTTAAGCTCGGGGCCAAGTCAGAATGGGGTTTGCCTGTGTGCTTGTGCTTACGAGGCAACCTTGCCGTGAGATTTTTACATTAGTTTCAAAACTCCCCACAGCCTGAATGTCCCTCCTCATTTGTGTCAGCACCTCCAATGCTCCAACACTCACCGATATTATGCTTTGGCCTTTGCAGCAACCCTGATTGTAATTGCTGTGCCATTGGTAGCTTCGCCTTGTGCTCTCAACGCCTGGAGTTTGAGAATTTCCCCTTTCAACCTTACCCCCTTGCAAAGCCTCTTCCATGAAGACGCTCCTGAAAACCTGAGGTTTCTGACATCTGTACCCTCTGACATTGCTGGGTATGAAATTTTATGTGGCAGCACTTCAATGAAGGGCTTGTTCAAAGTGCAGTCTAAATACAGGTTCTTGCTGTTGTTATGCTGCTTCATTCAGCTGTTGGCAGAGGAACAGGGAGAAGCTAACTCAGTCTTGTCGACCCTGGCAGGGGACAGAAGCTCATGACCCTTACTGGACCTCTCTGTCTCCATCTGTTGACCACCTTGAAACTGATATCTATTTCAAGCCTACTGATTCCCACAGCTACCTTTACTCTACCTCCTCTCACCCACCTTCCTGCAAGGTTGTGGTCCCCTACTCCTAACTCCTCCACCTCTGCCGCATCTGCTCCCAAGATGAGACATTCCACTCCCGGACATCCCGGATATCCTCGTATTTCAAGCACTGCAATTTCCCCCACCCCAGTTGTTGAAAATTCCCTTGACCACATTTCTTGCATTTCCTGCACCTCAGCCCTCACACCCCCTCCCCACAATAACAACAAAGACAGAATTCCCCTTGTCCTCATGTATCGCTGCATTAACCTCCAGATTCAACGCATCATCCTCCGCCACTTCTGTCACCTGCAATCTGACCCCACTACCAAGGATGTATTTCCCTCCCCACCCTTATCTGCCTTCTGGAGGAACTGGGCTCTCTGTGACTCCCTCGTCCGCTCCACACTCACCACTAGCCCCACCAACCCTGGCACCTTTCCCTGCAACTGCAGGAAGTGCTACACCTGCCTCTACCCCTCCCCCCTCACCCTCATCCAAGGGACCAAGAAAACCATCCACTTTAAATGGATGTTGACCTGCACATCTGCTAATGTGGTATATTGTATCTGCTGTTCCCGATGAGGCCTCCTCTACATTGGGGAAACCAAGCAGAATCTTGGAGACTGCTTTGTGGAACACCTACGCTCAGTTATGACAAATGACAACACCTCCCAGTTGCGAACCACTTCAACTCCCCCTCCCATTCCCTGGATGACATATCCATCCTGGGCCTCCTCCAGTGTCACAATGATGCCACCCGGAAATTGGAGGATCAGCACTGGAGTAACTCTACAACCCAATGGTCTCAATGTGGACTTTACGAACTCATCACAAGACCAGCACCCCCTCTCTTCCCCACCTCCTTGACCTGTCCATCTTCCCTCCCATCTACCCACCTCTCCCTCCTTACTGACCAATCCCCAGCCCAACTCCCTACCTACACTCACCTTTACTGGCCTCATCCCTGCCTACTTGATCTGTGTGTCTTCTCTCCATCTATCTGATCCACTATCCACCTTCTATCATTGCCTCCCTCCTTTCTATTTATTTCAGAACCCCATTACCCTCCCCGATTTGTGAAGAAGGGCCCAGACCTGAAACATCAGCTTTCCTGCTCCTCTGATGCTGCCTGGCCCACTGTGTTCATCCAGCTCTACACCTTGTTTGTTTAAGACCCAAGCTGTGACTCAGTCACAGCCAATGAAAGCTAGTTTCCTGCACACTCTCTCTGCCCTTTGTTGTCAGTGATCACCAGAACACTCTTACTTCCTGACTTAAACCTGTTCAATGGTTATACGTCCACAGTTTGAGGGGGCACGGTGGCTCAGTGGTTAGCACTGCAGCCTCACAGCACCAGGGATGTGGGTTCGATTGCTCCCTTGGGCAACTGCCTGTGTGGAGTTTGCACATTCTCCCCATGTCCGTGTGGGTTTCCTCCGGGTGCTGCGGTTTCCTCCCACAGTCCAACGATGTGCGGGTTAGGTGGATTGGCCATAGTAAATGCAGAGCAAGGGCAGGGGGATTGGGTCCGGATGGCATGCTTCCAAAGGTGCAGAGTCAATGGGCTGAATTGGTCTCTTTCACCGCTGTGGGGATCCTATGACTTACACCAAAGTCCAGAGATGTGCAGGTGAGGTGAATTGGCCATGCTAAATTCCCTGTAGTGTCTGTGGATGTTTAGGTTAGGTGGGTTCGACATGGTAACTGCAGGGGTAGGGGAATAAGTCCGGTTGCGGTGTTCTTCCAAAGGGTGGTGTAGACTTGTTGGGCCAAATGGCCTGCTTCCACACTGGAGGGATTCTTCTTTGATAAAAAAGTTCTCTTGGGTTGGAGAATTCCAAACGTTCACCACCTTGTGAAATTTCTCCTCATTTCAATCTTACAAAAGGTGCCCTAAATTCTTGAGCTTCTTTCCCCTGCTCCTCGGCTGGCCAGCCAGGGGAAAGACCCCATCCATATCCACTCTGTCATGCCCTCTGAGAATTCTGTCCTGCCTCATTGTTAACAGTTGTTGCGAACATTCACTCATGTTTGAATGAGGAAAGGCTCCTTGGGGTTTGCCCTGCAAGGTAATCTGCACCATGGTCTCATTCACCAGCAAGAAATCAATGCATCTGAGAGGCCGATACTGCCAGCACTGTACAGCCAAAAGCACAGCCTTCTGGGCTGGTGTGAAATCTCCCTTGGCCCCGTTAGAGGCTCAACAGAGAAATGAAGTGTGGCTCCTGATCGATATTCATGCCCACGATGTCTCAAAGCACACAGTCCGCCTGCTCATCCTGACACCGCTCTTTGTGGAATCTTGTGATAATGGGAACTGCAGATGCTGGAGAATCCAAGATAATAAAATGTGAAGATGGATGAACACAGCAGGCCCAGCAGCATCTCAGGAGCACAAAAGCTGACGTTTCGGGCCTAGACCCTTCATCAGAGAGGGGGATGGGGTGAGGGTTCTGGAATAAATAGGGAGAGAGGGGGAGGCGGACCGAAGATGGAGAGAAAAGAAGATAGGTGGAGAGGAGAGTATAGGTGGGGAGGTAGGGAGGGGATAGGTCAGTCCAGGGAAGACGGACAGGTCAAGGAGGTGGGATGAGGTTAGTAGGTAGGAGATGGAGGTGCGGCTTGGGGTGGGAGGAAGGGATGGGTGAGAGGAAGAACAGGTTAGGGAGGCAGAGACAGGTTGGACTGGTTTTGGGATGCAGTGGGTGGAGGGGAAGAGCTGGGCTGGTTTTGGGATGCGGTGGGGGAAGGGGAGATTTTGAAGCTGGTGAAGTCCACATTGATAGCATTGGGCTGCAGGGTTCCCAAGCGGAATATGAGTTGCTGTTCCTGCAACCTTCGGGTGGCATCATTGTGGCACTGCAGGAGGCCCATGATGGACATGTCACCTAAAGAATGGGAGTGGGAGTGGAAATGGTTCGCGACTGGGAGGTGCAGTTGTTTATTGCGAACCGAGCAGAGGTGTACTGCAAAGCGGTTCCCAAGCCTCCACTTGGTTTCCCCAATGTAGAGGAAGCCACACCGGGTACAGTGGATGCAGTATACCACATTGGCAGATGTGCAGGTGAACCTCTGCTTAATGTGGAAAGTCATCTTGGGGCCTGGGATAGGGGTGAGGGAGGAGGTGTGGGGGCAAGTGTAGCATTTCCTGCGGTTGCAGGGGAAGGTGCCGGGTGTGGTGGGGTTGGAGGGCAGTGTGGAGCGAACAAGGGAGTCACGGAGAGAGTGGTCTCTCTGGAAAGCAGACAAGGGTGGGGATGGAAAAATGTCTTGGGTGGTGGGGTCGGATTATAGATGGTGGAAGGGTCGGAGGATGATGCGTTGTATCCGGATGTTGGTGGGGTGGTGTGTGAGAACGAGGGGGATCCTCTTTGGGCCGTTGTGGCGGGGTTGGGGTATGAGGGATGCGTTGCGGGAAATGCGGGAGACGCGGTCAAGGGCATTCTCGACCACTGTGGGGGGAAAGTTGCGGTCCTTGAAGAACTTGGATATCTGGGATGTGCGGGAGTGGAATGCCTCATTGTGGGAGCAAATGCGGCGGAGGCGGAGGAATTGGGAATAGGGGATGGAATTTTTGCAGGAGGGTGGGTGGGAGGTGGTGTATTCTAGGTAGCTGTGGGAGTCGGTGGGCTTGAAATGGACATCAGTTACAAGCTGGTTGCCTGAGATGGAGACTGAGAGGTCCAGGAAGGTGAGGGATGTGTTGGAGATGGCCCAGGTGAACTGTAGGTTGGGGTGGAAGGTGTTGGTGAAGTGGATGAACTGTTTGAGCTCCTCTGGGGAGCAAGAGGCGGTTCCAATACAGTCATCAATGTAACGGAGGAAGAGGTGGGGTTTGTGGCCTGTGTAGGTGCGGAAGAGGGACTGTTCCACGTAACCTACAAAGAGGCAGGCATAGCTGGGGCCCATGCGGGTATCCATGGCCACCCCCTTTGTCTGTAGGAAGTGGGAGGAATCAAAAGAGAAGTTGATGAGGGTGAGGACGAGTTCAGCTAGGCGGATGAGGGTGTCGGTGGAGGTGGGCTGGTCGGGCCTGTGGTACAGGAAGAAGCGGAGGGCCTGGAGGCCATCTGCATGCGGAATACAGGTGTATAGGGACTGGACGTCCATGGTGAATATGAGGTGTTGGGGGCCAGGGAATTGGAAGTCCTGGAGGAGGTGGAGGGCGTGGGTGGTGTCATGGATGTAGGTAGGGAGTTCCTGGACCAAAAGGGAGAAAATGGAGTCCAGATAGGTGGAGATGAGTTCGGTGGGGCAGGAACAGGCTGAGACGATGGGTCGACCAGGGCGGGCAGGTTTGTGGATTTTGGGAAGGAGATAGAAACGGGCCGTGCGGGGTTGGGGAACTTGCTGTGCTGCTTCTCCCCACATGGATCACTGCTGCTTCCTCAGTGGCCAAAGTGTTTTGTCAGTGCACGACTGTCCTCAGGGTGTGGCTGGAGGCGAGGCAGGTAGGAGGCGGAATGCCGGAGGTGCGGAGTCCGTCTGATCGCTCCGCCAAACATTCCGTCCGAAAGTCAAGGACTCCTTGCGTTTTTGTGCTTGGAAATGAATTACTGACAAGGGTTGAGGGACACTGAAATCCAGGCTTTGCGCCCTCCCATTTGTAATGGTGCAGCTCTTGAGATCAAATTTGTGGAGCCCGGTTTTAGTAAGGAGAGTAAAAGCAATCAGTTTATAGTTTTCAAATCAATTCAACAGCATGTTTACTCAGTCTGAGCACGGCATGGCAGCTTTTGTCAAACAAGCTGCTGCGCTTGTCCGGTGTCGTTGCCTGAGTGTGAAACACCCATGACGGATTAATAAACCATGGTCAGGGGCTGCAACTTTTCACATTATTGGACGGGCTAGACTTGCAGATTAACATCCAGAGTCTATCCCCCCTCTTTGATGAAGGGTCCAGGCCCGAAACGTCAGCTTTTGTGCTCCTAAGATGCTGCGGGCCTGCTGTGTTCATCCAGCTTCACACTTTATTATCTTGGATTCTCCAGCATCTGCAGTTCCCATTATCACTGATACAATTTTAACCTCACTGCGAAACCTCTTCCAGGGATGCCTAACCTGAAGAAGTTATCCTCCTCCTCCGGACCAACCTCAGGGAATCTCTATCCCACTGCAACTCTCTTGTAATCACCTATCTTTTCAGTCCATCTTCAGTCCGCCTCCCCCTCTCTCCCTATTTATTCCAGAACCCTCTCCCCATCCCCCTCTCTGATGAAGGGTCAGAAACGTCACCTTTTGTGCTCCTGAGATGCTGCTTGGCCTGATGTGTTCATCCAGCCTCACACTTTGTTATCTAACAACCAGACTCTTCCTGCGTTACAGAGAGGTCGCTTCCATGAACTTGACTGTTTTGACACAGAAATAAATCCACAATAAAACGCCTCTCGCTGCATCAACCTGCTTCTCCCACAGACTAAATACCACTTTGCTGACGAAATTGTACAATTTGTATTCGGCCAAGTTTATCCTGAGCTCCCACCACCGTGGATAGGTTCATCATGGATGCTGATCTCCGCCATTAGTCATATTGACAACCCACATCCTCAGTGTAAAATCTCCAGGGCCACGGAGCAAACCGAGCCCACTTTCTTCTTGTGTGCTTTCAATCATTTAGCTTTGTGCTAAATGGAATCAATAATGCAAAATCTGTTGTCTCAAGCTTGTCAGTCTGAGTCCTTGAGCTGGGGGCTGAGGGTCTACTCTGTGCCTATTCTGCCTTTTGTGCTCCCAGGCAGTGTGCAAAAGCTCATTTGGAGCCTCTTCTCCAAACCATGCAAGGGTGCCCTCTCCCATCCAGCCATCAGAAGGAAGCAGCTGTACCATGAGCCTAGTCAGTGTTACCAGGTTACAAGGGTGGGTTGAAACACCCCCATCCCCAACCCACCACCACCACCTACCATTTGCTCCCTTGCTCTTGAAGGGTCACTGCTTTTGTTACAGGTCCCGGGCGCTGCCATCAAATGAATGAATTAATTCTTTTGGAGTCACACAGAGAGATGCTTAAAACGGCATTGTAACCATTTTCATTGGTTACATCACTGCAGTTGTTGGAGGGTTCCTGACCCTTCAGGTCTCTTCTTAAAGCTTTTTGAAGGGGGCCGGGGGCGGGAACAAGGATTGTCAGGAGCATGGCACCCACCTTGGGTGCTCTGATCAGACATGCCCTTACTTAGCCGTGTCTGAAGAACCAATTGCCCCGTCACTGAGCTCTCCGCACGCTCCCGTGGTCAGACCAATCTGGGCTGGTTTGGGACCTGTGCCTGTCAAAGTGACACGTGTTTTGAGCCAGAATATACCCAAGTGGTGTCGGAGGTTGTAGTCTGGGATGAGGGTGGCCATGAGTATATGTCTGTGGAGCACCTCAGTCTGGTCTGTCCTTGCTCTCAGGTTTTTTGTCCCTATCCCCTGGGGAATTCAACTGGTTGGCTGTCCTGATCCATCATTCTATCAAAGTAATCTGGGACATTGCCTTAGTTAGGCCATTCCAGCAGTTTATAAACATCACATATACTCCCACGGTCTCATGCAGGCTGCTCATTCTCCACCAGTGTCTACCTCTGCCACAAACTCGTGACCACTAGCTGCCTCACATTTACCCCTCAAAATACATTTGAATGGGGCAGTGCAGCAGCAACACATCGCGAGGTGCCCCCTGTGCTGAGCAGCCAGGTGTCGATGGAGTGGATACTGCGATGATGAGCTCCGCTGGTTTTGGGATGAGGTCGGGGTTGGGGACAAGGTGGGCTGGTTTTGGGATGAGGTTGGGGGTGGGGACGAGATGGGCTGGTTTTGGGCTGAGATCGGGGATGGGGAGGAGATGGGCTGGTTTTGGGATGAGGTCGAGGGTGGGGACGAGATGGGCTGGTTTTGGGATGAGGTCGGGGGGGCATGGAGACGAGATGGGCTGGTTTTGGGATGAGGTCGGGGGGGTGGAGACGAGATGGGCTGGTTTTGGGATGAGGTCGGGGGTGGGGTGGAGACGAGATGGGCTGGTTTTGGGATGCAGTGGAGTGGGGGGTAGTTTTGAAGCTTGTGAAATCCACATTGATACCATTGGGCAGCAGGGTTCCCAAGCGGAATATGAGTTGCTGTTCCTGCAACCTTCGGGTGGCATCATTGTGGCACAGCAGGAGGCCCAGGATGGACATATCGTTCAAAGAGTGCGAGGGGGTGTAAGAACATAGAACATAGAACAGTACAGCACAGAACAGGCCCTTCAGGCCACGATGTTGTGCCAACCATTGATCCTCATGTATGCACCCTCAAGTTTCTGTGACCATATGCACGTCCAGCAGTCTCTTAAATGTCCCCAATGACCTTGCTTCCATAACTGCTGCTGGCAACGCATTCCATGCTCTCACAACTCTCTGTGTAAAGAACCCGCCTCTGACATCCCCTCTATACTTTCCTCCAACCAGCTTAAAACTATGACCCCTCGTGCTAGCCATTTCTGCCCTGGGAAATAGTCTTTGGCTATCAACTCTATCTATGCCTCTCATTATCTTGTATTCCTCAATTAGGTCCCCTCTCCTCCTCCTTTTCTCCAATGAAAAAAGTCCGAGCTCAGTCAACCTGTCTTCATAAGATAAGCCCTCCGGTCCAGGCAGCATCCTGGTAAACCTCCTCTGAACCCTCTCCAAAGCATCCACATCTTTCCTATAATAGGGTGACCAGAACTGGACGCAGTATTCCAAGTGCGGTCTAACCAAAGTTTTATAGAGCAGCAACAAGATCTCACGACTCTTAAACTCAATCCCCCTGATAATGAAAGCCAAAACACCATATGCTTTCTTAACAACCCTGTCCACTTGGGTGGCCATTTTAAGGGATCTATGTATCTGCACACCAAGATCCCTCTGTTCCTCCACTCTGCCAAGAATCCTATCCTTAATCCTGTACTGAGCTTTCAAATTCGACCTTCCAAAATGCATCACCTCGCATTTATCCAGGTTGAACTCTATCTGCCACCTGTCAGCCCATCACTGCATCCTGTCAATGTCCCGCTGCAGCCTACAACAGCCCTCTATACTGTCAACGACACCTCCGACCTTTGTGTCGTCTGCAAACTTGCTGACCCATCCTTCAATCCCCTCATGCAAGTCATTAATAAAAATTACAAACAGTAGAGGCCCAAGGACAGAGCCCTGTGGAACACCACTCACCACTGACTTCCAGGCAGAATATTTTCCTTCTACTACCACTCGCTGTCTTCTGTTGGCCAGCTAGCTTCGCCTGTATCCCATTCCTCCTGACCTTCTGAACGAGCCTACCATGGGGAACCTTATCAAATGCCTTACTGAAGTCCATATACACCACATCCACAGCTTGACCCTCATCAACATTTCTAGTCACATCCTCAAAGAACTCAATAAGGTTTGTGAGGCATGACCTGCCCCTCACAAAGCCGTGTTGACTGCATTTGATCAAGCCATGCTCTTCCAGATGGTCATAAATCCTATCCCTCAGAATCCTTTCTAACACCTTGCAGACGACAGACGTGAGACTTACTGGTCTGTAATTGCCGGGGATTTCCCTATTTCCTTTCTTGAAGAAGGGAATTACATTTGCCTCTCTCCAGTCCTCAGGTACGACTCCAGTGGAGAGCGAGGATGCAAAGATCTTCGCAAGTGGTGAAGCAATTGCATTTCTCGTTTCCCAAAGCAGCCGAGGACAAATCTGGTCCGGGCCTGGCAACTTATCAATCTTAATGTTTGACAAAATTTTCAGCACATCAGCTTCCTCTATCTCTATCCATTCCAGCATGCACACCTGCTCTTCAAAGGTTTCATTCACTACAAAGTTCGTTTCTTTCATAAAGACAGAAGCAAAAAGCTCATTTAGAGCTTCCCCTACCTCCTCAGACTCCACACACAAGTTCCCTATGCTATCCCTGATTGGCCCTACTCTTTCTTTGACCATTCTCTTATTCCTCACATAAGTGTAAAATGCCTTTGTGCTCTCCCTAATTCGTTCTGCCAAGCCTTTCTCGTGCCCCCTCCTGGCTCTCCTCAGACCATTTTTGAGCTCCTTCCTCGCCTGCGTGTAATCCTCTAGAGCTGAGCTTGACCCTCGCTTCCTCCACCTTATGTAAGCTACCTTCTTCCTTTTGACGAGAAGTTCCACCACTCTCGTCATCCAAAGTTCCTTTATCTTACCCCTTCTTGCCTGTCTCAGAGGGACATATTTATTCATCACTCGCAACAACTGTTCCTTAAACAGTCTCCATATGTCTATAGTGCCTTTACCATGGAACAATTGCTCCCAGTCCATGCTTCCTAACTCATGTCTAATCGCATCATAGTTTCCTCTTCCCCAATTAAATGTCCTCCCATTTTGCCTAATCCTCTCCTTCTCCATAGCTATGTAGAATGTGAGGCAGTTATGGTCACTATCACCAAAATGCTCTCCCACCACATGATCTGATACCTGCCCTGGCTCGTTTCCGAGCACCAAGTCTAGAATGGCCTCTCCCCTCATCGGCCTGTCAACGTACTGAGTTAGGAAACCGTCCTGAACACACCTTACAAAAACAGCTCCATTCAAATCTTCTGCTTGAAGGAGGTTCCAATCAATATTAGGAAAGTTAAAGTCACCCATTACAACAACC
Source organism: Stegostoma tigrinum (assembly GCF_030684315.1). Taxonomy (NCBI): domain Eukaryota; kingdom Metazoa; phylum Chordata; class Chondrichthyes; order Orectolobiformes; family Stegostomatidae; genus Stegostoma; species Stegostoma tigrinum. Next base: position 11,992,989 of record NC_081393.1, read on the forward strand.
CTACTACGTCCACACTTTTCCGAAATCTGTCGACCTATGCTTTCTTCAATCTCCCTGCTGCTATTGGAGGGCCTGTAGTAAACACGCTGTGACTGGGAGCTGTTTGTCGTGAATGAAGAGTAAGTGTTTCACAAAGTGGTCCCGAGGTCTCTGCTTGGTTTCCCTGATGTTGAGGAGGCCACAACAGGAACAACGGATGGAGTATACCACATTGGCAGATGTGCAGGTGATCATCTGCTTGATGTGGAAAGTCTTTTTGGAGCCTGGGATGGGGATGAGGGAGGAGGTATGGGAGCAGGTGTAGCACCTCCTGCGGTTGCAGGGAAAAGTGCCAGGTGTGGTGGGGCTGGAGGGGAGTGTGGAGCGGAAAAGTGAGTCACGGAGAGAGCGGTCCCTCCGGAAAGCAGATCAGGGTGGGGAGGGAAAAGTGTCCTCACTAGTGGGGTCAGATTGCAGGTGGCGGAAGTGGCGGAGGATGATGTGTTGGATCCAGATGTTTGTGGGGTGACACATGAGAATGAGGGGAATTCTGTTTTGGTTGTTATTGTGGGGAGTGGGTGTGAGGGATGAGTTGCAGGAAATGCAAGCGATGCGGTCAAGGGCGTTTTTGACCACTGTGGAGGGGAAATTGCGGTCCTTGAAAAATGAGGACATCTGGGATATCCAGTAGTGGAATGCCTCATCTCGGGAGCAGATATGACAGAGGAGAAGGAATTGGGAGTAGGGGATGGCATTCTTGCAGGAAGGTGGATGTGAAAAGATGTATTCTCGGTAGCTGTGGGAGTCGGTAAGCTTGATGCTGTGCTTCAGGTAGCACAGGGATGATTGTTGGACTCATGGTACAGCTTGTTGAGTTATCAACTTGCAAAGGGCTCATGTACCAGAAACCTGAATGTTTTTGCCCCTCAGGATGATGCTTGAGCTGCTAACATTTGCAGTTTGTGTGTACGTTTCTGCCAATTAGACAACCAGGAAGGTCTCCTGGGCATCAAAGCATGACAGCAGATATAAGCTTTCACATCAACCTTTGCCTCAACTCAACAGGTCTGGCAACGTGTCTGGTGAGAGAGAAACAGAGTTCATGTTTTGAGTCCAGTAAGTCTCTTCTTCTGAACAGTTCTGTAGAAGTCGTGTTGGTCAAAAACCCACTAATTCTATTTTTCTGTCTGAACCAATGCTGCCAGACCGCTGAGTCTCTCCAATACTTTCTATTCTGACTTCAGATGTCCAGCATCTGCAGTGCGTTGTTTTTATCTGCCCCATCTTAATTCAGTTTGGCAATGAAATGCCATCCTAATCTTATTGCTTGACGTGCTGTGGTTTAAGCCATTTCCCAATGCACTCATCTCCCTGACATTTTCATCTGATTCAGCAGGTGACTCACTGAAGACAGTGACCAATGGTCAGATGGTATGTTAGTCACACCAGTCACCAGTATTTATACTGGCCAAGGCGAGTCACCTCAGTCACCAGTATTTATACTGGCCAAAGTGAGTCACCTCAGTCACCAGTATTTATACTGGCCAAGGCGAGTCACCTCAGTCACCAGTATTTATACTGGCCAAAGCGAGTCACCTCAGTCACCAGTATTTATACTGGCCAAAGTGAGTCACCTCAGTCACCAGTATTTATACTGGCCAAGGCGAGTCACCTCAGTCACCGGTATTTATACTGGCCAAAGTGAGTCACCTCAGTCACCAGTATTTATACTGGCCAAGGCGAGTCACCACAGTCACCAGTATTTATACTGGCCAAAGTGAGTCACCTCAGTCACCAGTATTTATACTGGCCAAGGCGAGTCACCTCAGTCACCGGTATTTATACTGGCCAAAGTGAGTCACCTCAGTCACCAGTATTTATACTGGCCAAGGCGAGTCACCTCAGTCACCGGTATTTATACTGGCCAAAGTGAGTCACCTCAGTCACCAGTATTTATACTGGCCAAAGTGAGTCACCACAGTCACCGGTATTTATACTGGCCAAAGTGAGTCACCACACTCACCAGTATTTATACTGGCCAAAGTGAGTCACCTCAGTCACCGGTATTTATACTGGCCAAAGTGAGTCACCTCAGTCACCAGTATTTATACTGGCCAAGGCGAGTCACCTCAGTCACCAGTATTTATACTGGCCAAAGTGAGTCACCTCAGTCACCAGTATTTATACTGGCCAAAGTGAGTCACCTCAGTCACCGGTATTTATACTGGCCAAAGTGAGTCACCACACTCACCAGTATTTATACTGGCCAAAGTGAGTCACCACACTCACCAGTATTTATACTGGCCAAAGTGAGTCACCTCAGTCACCAGTATTTATACTGGCCAAAGTGAGTCACCTCAGTCACCAGTATTTATACTGGCCAAAGTGAGTCACCTCAGTCACCGGTATTTATACTGGCCAAAGTGAGTCACCTCAGTCACCGGTATTTATACTGGCCAAAGTGAGTCACCTCAGTCACCGGTATTTATACTGGCCAAAGTGAGTCACCTCAGTCACCGGTATTTATACTGGCCAAAGTGAGTCACCTCAGTCACCGGTATTTATACTGGCCAAGGCGAGTCACCTCAGTCACCAGTATTTATACTGGCCAAAGTGAGTCACCTCAGTCACCAGTATTTATACTGGCCAAAGTGAGTCACCTCAGTCACCAGTATTTATACTGGCCAAAGTGAGTCACCTCAGTCACCAGTATTTATACTGGCCAAAGTGAGTCACCTCAGTCACCAGTATTTATACTGGCCAAAGTGAGTCACCACAGTCACCGGTATTTATACTGGCCAAAGTGAGTCACCTCAGTCACCGGTATTTATACTGGCCAAAGTGAGTCACCTCAGTCACCAGTATTTATACTGGCCAAAGTGAGTCACCTCAGTCACCAGTATTTATACTGGCCAAAGTGAGTCACCACACTCACCAGTATTTATACTGGCCAAAGTGAGTCACCTCAGTCACCAGTATTTATACTGGCCAAGGCGAGTCACCACAGTCACCAGTATTTATACTGGCCAAAGTGAGTCACCTCAGTCACCAGTATTTATACTGGCCAAAGTGAGTCACCTCAGTCACCAGTATTTATACTGGCCAAAGTGAGTCACCTCAGTCACCAGTATTTATACTGGCCAAAGTGAGTCACCTCAGTCACCAGTATTTATACTGGCCAAAGTGAGTCACCTCAGTCACCGGTATTTATACTGGCCAAAGTGAGTCACCTCAGTCACCGGTATTTATACTGGCCAAAGTGAGTCACCTCAGTCACCAGTATTTATACTGGCCAAAGTGAGTCACCTCAGTCACCAGTATTTATACTGGCCAAAGCGAGTCACCTCAGTCACCAGTATTTATACTGGCCAAAGCGAGTCACCTCAGTCACCAGTATTTATACTGGCCAAGGCGAGTCACCTCAGTCACCAGTATTTATACTGGCCAAGGCGAGTCACCTCAGTCACCAGTATTTATACTGGCCAAAGCGAGTCACCTCAGTCACCAGTATTTATACTGGCCAAAGCGAGTCACCTCAGTCACCAGTATTTATACTGGCCAAAGCGAGTCACCTCAGTCACCAGTATTTATACTGGCCAAGGCGAGTCACCTCAGTCACCAGTATTTATACTGGCCAAAGTGAGTCACCTCAGTCACCAGTATTTATACTGGCCAAGGCGAGTCACCTCAGTCACCAGTATTTATACTGGCCAAAGTGAGTCACCTCAGTCACCAGTATTTATACTGGCCAAAGTGAGTCACCTCAGTCACCAGTATTTATACTGGCCAAAGTGAGTCACCTCAGTCACCGGTATTTATACTGGCCAAAGTGAGTCACCACACTCACCAGTATTTATACTGGCCAAAGTGAGTCACCACACTCACCAGTATTTATACTGGCCAAAGTGAGTCACCTCAGTCACCAGTATTTATACTGGCCAAAGTGAGTCACCTCAGTCACCGGTATTTATACTGGCCAAAGTGAGTCACCTCAGTCACCGGTATTTATACTGGCCAAAGTGAGTCACCTCAGTCACCAGTATTTATACTGGCCAAAGTGAGTCACCTCAGTCACCAGTATTTATACTGGCCAAGGCGAGTCACCTCAGTCACCAGTATTTATACTGGCCAAAGTGAGTCACCTCAGTCACCAGTATTTATACTGGCCAAAGTGAGTCACCTCAGTCACCAGTATTTATACTGGCCAAAGTGAGTCACCTCAGTCACCAGTATTTATACTGGCCAAGGCGAGTCACCTCAGTCACCAGTATTTATACTGGCCAAAGTGAGTCACCTCAGTCACCAGTATTTATACTGGCCAAAGTGAGTCACCTCAGTCACCGGTATTTATACTGGCCAAAGTGAGTCACCACACTCACCAGTATTTATACTGGCCAAAGTGAGTCACCTCAGTCACCAGTATTTATACTGGCCAAGGCGAGTCACCTCAGTCACCAGTATTTATACTGGCCAAAGTGAGTCACCTCAGTCACCAGTATTTATACTGGCCAAGGCGAGTCACCTCAGTCACCAGTATTTATACTGGCCAAAGTGAGTCACCTCAGTCACCAGTATTTATACTGGCCAAGGCGAGTCACCTCAGTCACCAGTATTTATACTGGCCAAAGTGAGTCACCTCAGTCACCAGTATTTATACTGGCCAAAGTGAGTCACCTCAGTCACCAGTATTTATACTGGCCAAAGTGAGTCACCTCAGTCACCAGTATTTATACTGGCCAAAGTGAGTCACCTCAGTCACCAGTATTTATACTGGCCAAGGCGAGTCACCTCAGTCACCAGTATTTATACTGGCCAAAGTGAGTCACCTCAGTCACCAGTATTTATACTGGCCAAAGTGAGTCACCTCAGTCACCAGTATTTATACTGGCCAAAGTGAGTCACCTCAGTCACCAGTATTTATACTGGCCAAAGTGAGTCACCTCAGTCACCAGTATTTATACTGGCCAAGGCGAGTCACCTCAGTCACCAGTATTTATACTGGCCAAAGTGAGTCACCTCAGTCACCAGTATTTATACTGGCCAAAGTGAGTCACCTCAGTCACCGGTATTTATACTGGCCAAAGTGAGTCACCTCAGTCACCGGTATTTATACTGGCCAAAGTGAGTCACCTCAGTCACCAGTATTTATACTGGCCAAAGTGAGTCACCTCAGTCACCAGTATTTATACTGGCCAAGGCGAGTCACCTCAGTCACCAGTATTTATACTGGCCAAAGTGAGTCACCTCAGTCACCAGTATTTATACTGGCCAAAGTGAGTCACCTCAGTCACCAGTATTTATACTGGCCAAAGTGAGTCACCTCAGTCACCAGTATTTATACTGGCCAAGGCGAGTCACCTCAGTCACCAGTATTTATACTGGCCAAAGTGAGTCACCTCAGTCACCAGTATTTATACTGGCCAAGGCGAGTCACCTCAGTCACCAGTATTTATACAGTCTGAGGTGGGTCACCCAGGCAGTGCTGCTGCTTCCCAAGCATGGGCTTGTCTGGATTTATTAGAATCGTATGCACCCACTTTCTATTGAAACACAGGCCTGGAACAAAGAACAAAAGAAAAAAGAACAAAGAACAATACAGGATAATAAAATGTGAGGCTGGATGAACACAGCAGGCCAAGCAGCATCTCAGGAGCACAAAAGCTGACGTTTCGGGCCTAGACCCTTCATCAGAGAGGGGGATGGGGGGAGGGAACTGGAATAAATAGGGAGAGAGGGGGAGGCGGACCGAAGATGGAGAGTAAAGAAGATAGGTGGAGAGAGTATAGGTGGGGAGGTAGGGAGGGGATAGGTCAGTCCAGGGAAGACGGACAGGTCAAGGAGGTGGGATGAGGTTAGTAGGTAGATGGGGGTGCGGCTTGGGGTGGGAGGAAGGGATGGGTGAGAGGAAGAACCGGTTAGGGAGGCAGAGACAGGTTGGACTGGTTTTGGGATGCAGTGGGTGGGGGGGAAGAGCTGGGCTGGTTGTGTGATGCAGTTGGGGGGAGGGGACGAACTGGGCTGGTTTAGGGATGCGGTGGGTGAAGGGGAGATTTTGAAACTGGTGAAGTCCACATTGATACCATTGGGCTGCAGGGTTCCCAAGCGGAATATGAGTTGCTGTTCCTGCAACCTTCGGGTGGCATCATTGTGGCAGTGCAGGAGGCCCATGATGGACATGTCTTCTAAAGAATGGGAGTGGGAGTGGAAATGGTTTGCGACTGGGAGGTGCACCTAGATGACATGTCCATCATGGGCCTCCTGCACTGCCACAATGATGCCACCCGAAGGTTGCAGGAACAGCAACTCATATTCCGCCTGGGAACCCTGCAGCCTAATGGTATCAATGTCGACTTCACCAGCTTCAAAATCTCCCCTTCCCCCACTGCATCCCTAAACCAGCCCAGTTCGTCCCCTCCCCCCACTGCACCACACAACCAGCCCAGCTCTTCCCCCCCACCCACTGCATCCCAAAACCAGTCCAACCTGTCTCTGCCTCCCTAACCTGTTCTTCCTCTCACCCATCGCTTCCTCCCACCCCAAGCCGCACCCCCGTCTACCTACTAACCTCATCCCACCTCCTTGACCTGTCCGTCTTCCCTGGACTGACCTATCCCCTCCCTACCTCCCCACCTATACTCTCTCCACCTATCTTCTTTTCTCTCCATCTTCGGTCCGCCTCCCCCTCTCTCCCTATTTATTCCAGTTCCCTCTCCCCATCCCCCTCTCTGATGAAGCGTCTAGGCCCGAAACGTCAGCTTTTGTGCTCCTGAGATGCTGCTTGGCCTGCTGTGTTCATCCAGCCTCACATTTTATTATCTTGGAATTCTCCAGCATCTGCAGTTCCCATCATGTCTGATACAAAGAACAATACAGCACAGCTACAGGCCTTTCAACCCTCCGAGCCTGCACTGACATATTTTGCCCTTGCATACTAAAACTCTCTTCCCTTACAGGATCCGTATCCCTCTATTCCCTTCCGACTCATGTATTCGTTCAGGTGCCTCTTGAGTGCTGTTACTGTGTGTGGCTCCACCACCTGCCCTGGCAGCATGTTCCAGGGACTCAACTCCCTTTGTGTGAAAAACTTGCCTCACGCATCTCTTTTAAACTTCGCCGCCCCCTCACCTTGAACCTGTGTCCCCGAGTAATTGACCCCTCCACCTGGGGAAAAAGCCTCTGACTTTCCACTCTATCCATGCTATTCACAGTCTTATAAACTTCCATCAGGAAGGCTCCTGCGTTTCAGTGAAAACAAATCTAGTCTATCCAACCTTTCTTCATAGCTAAAATCCCCATAGCCTGCAAAATCCTAACAAACCTTTTCTATACCCTGTCCAAAGCATCCACAACCTTCCAGTAGCATGGTGACCAGAACTGCACACAATATTTCAGGTTTGGCCAAACTAAAGATCTATAAAACTTCACAATAACTTGTCTATCCTTCTACTCAATGCCCCTTCCATTGAAGGCAAGAGCGGTGGGCGTGTGGAATGTGCTGCCGGCAGTGGTAGTGGAGTAAGATACTTTAGAGACTTTTAAGCGACTCTTGAGTAGGCACATGGAGGATAGTATAATGTAGGGTATGCAGGGTAGTTTGATCTTAGTAGGACAATAGGTCAGTACAACATCGTGGGCTGAAGGGCCTGTGCTGTGCTGTACTGTTCTATGTTCTATACCATCGACCATTTTCACTGCCTTATCTACTTGCGCTGCCACCTTCAGTGATCTAAGAACCTGCACACCCAGACCCCACTGTATATCAATACTCCTGAAGGTTCCACCATTCACTGTATAATTTCCATCTGTACCTGACCTTCCAAAATGCATCACCTCACATCTGTCTGGATTAAACGCCATCAGCCATTTCTCTGCCCATGCTTCCAGCTGATCTATATTTTGCTATATCCTCTGACAATCCTCCTCACTATTACCACTCCACCAGTCTTTGTATCATCTGCAAACTTACGCATTAGACTAGCCACCAAATCCTCCCAATTATTCATGTAGACCATGAACAGCAGAGGTCGCAGCACTGATCCCTGTGGAACACCACTAGTCACAACCGTCCGTTCTGAATAAACATCCTTCCACCGCTACTATCAGTCTCCTATGACTAAGCCAGTTCTGTACTCATCTTGCCAGCTCTCTCCAATACCATGTGGCTTCACCTTTTGTACCAGTTTGCCATGAGGGACATTGTCAAAGGCTTTACTGAAGTTCATGCAGACAACATCAACCACTTTTTGTCATCAGTCATCTTCATTGCCTCCTCAAAAACCCCATCAAGTCAGTGAGGCATGACCTCCCCACTAGAAAACCATGCTGCCTAATGCTAACAGGCCCATTTGCTTCTAATTGTGTATAGATCTTGACCCTGAGAATCTTTTCCAATAATTTTCCCTCCATTGACACGAGAATCAGACCTGGAATTTCCAGGATTATCCCTGTTACCCCTCTTAAACAATGGGACAACATTGGCTATTCTCCAGTCCTCTGGGACCTCTCCTGTGGCCAAAGATGTCTGTCAATGCTCCAGCAATTTGTTCTCTTGCCTGCCTCCATATTCTGGGATAGATCCCATCAGGACTTATCCCGGGGACTTACCTACCTTCATACTTTTTAAGACGAACAATACCTCTTCCTTTTTAAAAGCAACTTGGCTTAGAAACTTGAAACTCCCTTCACTGAAATTATCCTCCATCAGTTCCTTCTCTTTGGTGAACACTGATACAAAGTATTCATTGAGGACCTCACCTACATCTCCTGGCTACACACATAGATTCTCTCCTTTGTCCTTGAATGGCCCAACCCTTTCCCTGGCTACCCTCTTGCCTTTTATTTATGCATAAAATGCTTTGGGATTTCCCCAATCCTGTTTGCTCACAACTTTTCATGACCCCTTTTAGCCCTTTTAATTCTTTGTTTCAGTTCATCCCTATTTTCCTTATTCATCAGTTCCCATCTCCTGGATCTTAAGTACGCTTTCCTTTACTTTTTGACCAAAGTCAGAACATCCCTGGTCATCCAAGGTTCACATAATTTGCCATACTTATCGTTCATTCTCACAGGAATGTGCCACTCCTGAACTCTTATCAACTACCACTTGAAACGCTCTAACACGCCTGATGTTCATTAAGCTTCTAATAGCTGCCTTCAATCAAGATACGCCACTTTCTGTCTAATATTGTTGTAGTTCACCCAGTTTAACGCCGTCACTCAAGGGCTGCTGGTATCCATATCTATAAGTATCTTAAAACTCACAATATTATGGTCACTATTCCCAAAATGGTCCCCCACTGAAACTTCACTCACCTGGCCCGGCTCATTTCCCAAAGCCAAGTCCAGTATAACTCCTTTCTTGGTTGGACTGATTGCATACTGTGCCAAGAAACACTCCTGAATGGCCCTTACGATGTCTGTTCTAACTAAGCCCCAGGCAAGAAGTGAGTCAATACAGGGGAAGTTAAAATCACCTCCTGGGCCTCCTGCAGTGTCACAATGATGCCTCCTGAAGGTTGCAGGAACAGCAGCTCATATTCCGCTTGGGAACCATGCAGCCCAATGGTATCAATGTGGACTTCACCAGCTTCAAAATCTTCTCTCCCTACTGCATCCCAAAACCAACCCAGCTCATCCCCACCTCCCTAACCTGTTCTTCCTCTCACCTATCCTCTCCTCCCACCTCAAGCCGCACCCCCATTTCCCACCTACTAACCTGTCTGCATATTCTCACCTCTTTCTCTTGCTGACTGTTGGGAGGCCTATAGTATACCCCCATTATTGTGATCGCACCTTTCCTGTTCCTGAGTTGTACCCATATTGCCTCATTGCACATTTCCTTGAATGTATCAAGTAGTATGAATGGACTGGGAGCAATTGTTCCATGGTAAGGGCACTATAGACATGTGGAGACTGTTTAAGGAACAGTTGTTGTGAGTGATGAGTAAATATGTCCCTCTGAGACAGGCAAGAAGGGGTAAGATAAAGGAACCTTGGATGACGAGAGCGGTGGAGCTTCTCATCAAAAGGAAGAAGGTAGCTTACATAAGATGGAGGAAGCTAGGGTCAAGTTCAGCTAAAGAGGATTACACGCAGGCAAGAAAGGAGCTCAAAAATGGTCTGAGGAGAGCCAGGAGGGGGCACGAGAAAGGCTTGGCAGAACGAATTAGGGAGAGCACAAAGGCATTTTACACTTATGTGAGGAATAAGAGAATGGTCAAAGAAAGAGTAGGGCCAATCAGGGATAGCATAGGGAACTTGTGTGTGGAGTCTGAGGAGGTAGGGGAAGCCCTAAATGAGTTTTTTGCTTCTGTCTTTATGAAAGAAACGAACTTTGTAGTGAATGAAACCTTTGAAGAGCAGGTGTGCATGCTGGAATGGATAGAGATAGAGGAAGCTGATGTGCTGAAAATTTTGTCAAACATTAAGATTGATAAGTTGCCAGGCCCGGACCAGATTTGTCCTCGGCTGCTTTGGGAAACGAGAAATGCAATTGCTTCGCCACTCGCGAAGATCTTTGCATCCTCGCTCTCCACTGGAGTCGTACCTGAGGACTGGAGAGAGGCAAATGTAATTCCTCTCTTCAAGAAAGGAAATAGGAAAATCCCCAGCAATTACAGACCAGTAAGTCTCACGTCTGTCATCTGCAAGGTGTTGGAAAGGATTCTGAGGGATAGGATTTATGACCATCTGGAAGAGCATGGCTTGATCAAATGCAGTCAACACGGCTTTGTGAGGGGCAGGTCATGCCTCACAAACCTTATTGAGTTCTTTGAGGATGTGACTAGAAAAGTTGATGAGGGTCGAGCTGTGGATGTGGTTTATATGGACTTCAGCAATGCATTTGATAAGGTTCCCCGTGATAGGCTCATTCAGAAGGTCAGGAGGAATGGGATACAGGCGAACTTAGCTGTCTGGATACAGAATTGGCTGGCCAACAGAAGGCAGCGAGTGGTAGTAGAAGGAAAATATTCTGCCTGGAAGTCAGTGGAGAGTGGTGTTCCACAGGGCTCTGTCCTTGGGCCTTTACTGTTTGTAATTTTTATTAATGACTTGCATGAGGGGATTGAAGGATGGGTCAGCAAGTTTGCAGACGACACAAAGGTTGGAGGTGTCGTTGACAGTATAGAGGGCTGTTGTAGGCTGCAGCGGGACATTGACAGGATGCAGAGATGGACTGACAGGTGGCAGATGGAGTTCAACCTGGATAAATGCGAGGTGATGCAATTTGGAAGGTCGAATTTGAAAGCTCAGTACAGGATTAAGGATAGGATTCTTGGCAGTGTGGAGGAACAGAGGGATCTTGGTGTGCAGATACATAGATCCCTTAAAATGGCCACCCAAGTGGACAGGGTTGTTAAGAAAGCATATGGTGTTTTGGCTTTCATTAACAGGGGGATTGAGTTTAAGAGTCATGAGATCTTGTTGTTGCTCTATAAAACTTTGGTTAGACCGCACTTGGAATACTGCGTCCAGTTCTGGTTGCCCTATTATAGGAAAGATGTGGATGCTTTGGAGAGGGTTCAGAGAAGGTTTACCAGGATGCTGCCTGGACTGGAGGGCTTATCTTATGAAGCGAGGCTGACTGAGCTCGGACTTTTTTCATTGGAGAAAAGGAGGAGGAGAGGGGACCTAATTGAGGAATACAAGATAATGAGAGGCATAGATAGAGTTGATAGCCAGAGACTATTTCCCAGGGCAGAAATGGCTAACACGAGGGGTCATAGTTTTAAGCTGGTTGGAGGAAAGTATAGAGGGGATGTCAGAGGCAGGTTCTTTACACAGAGAGTTGTGAGAGCATGGAATGCGTTGCCAGCAGCAGTTGTGGAAGCAAGGTCATTGGGGTCATTTAAGAGACTGCTGGACATGCATATGGTCACAGAAATTTGAGGGTGCATACATGAGGATCAATGGTCGGCACAACATCGTGGGCTGAAGGGCCTGTTCTGTGCTGTACTGTCCTATGCTCTATGTTCTATGTTCTATGTATCCTCACTCAGTTCAGCTGTGACACACTCCTTTAGCAGTAATGCAACTTTTCCATCCTTTTTACCTCCCTTTCCATCACACCCAAAACATCTCAATCCTGCAACATTCAGCTGCCGGGCCCATCTGTCTTGGAGCCAAGTGTCAGTAATTGCAATAATGTCATAGTTCCAAGTACTAACCAAAGCTCTAAGTTCATCTACTTTACCTATTGTACTTCTTGTATTGAAACTTGTGTATCTCAGCCCACCTCCCCTGCTCTTTGCAGCAGGGCCATTTTATGTAAAGGAAAACCAATGCATGTTTTCCTGCTCGGTAATGTACCTGAACTCAGTGAAACAGCAGTTGCATGCTCACGCTGCAGTTTCCCCATTTCGTGCTGTCTCACATGGAGTTATGATCCAAGGCACAAATAAAACAAATAACTGGGAATGAGTCACTGGATAAATTGTCCCTGCTGTCTGAGGATGATCGTCTGTGTACAGGCAGAAGGAGATAATCCCTTCCCTTACATTTGACACACTTCTCAATTTGACCAGAGGTGATCATGTTTATTGAAAGCTATTTGGCCAGCAGGCTGTGGGTCAAAGTGATAAATACACCGCTTTATTGTGGCCCAGTGTCACTTCGCTTTGATGCCTTTGTCGGAGCTGGCACCACTCCCAGAGCAGCATCCTCATAGAGTGACGCCTCTGATCATTGGGGAATCTGTGCAAGGAGGGGCAGGCAATAGGCTTTTTCCCAGGGTGGAGGGGTCAATTACTAGGAAACACAGGTCCAAGGTTCGAGAGGAGAAGTTTAAAAGAGATGCGCGAGGCAAGTTTTTCACACAAAGGGAGTTGAGTCCCTGGAACATGCTGCCAGGGCAGATGGTGGAAGCACACACAGTAACAGCACTCAAGAGGCACCTGGATGAATACATGAGTCGGAAGGGAATAGAGGGATACGGATCCTGTAAGGGAAGAGAGTACGGAAGGGCAGGCTTGGACGGCTGAAGGGCCTGTTCCTGTGCTGTACTGTTCTTTGTCCTTTCTTTTTTTGTTCAGGTACAGAGGGCCCTCTCACAGATCTCTTCCCGCGCCAGGTCCAAAATGATCTTGGAAAAGTTGAGGCAGAGGGCCATACAGGTACAGGAGTTGTTACACCTGACTGTCTGACCTACTTCTGTGGTTACATCCACGTTTGCATTTGTCATCAGGGCTGTTTAACCCCATGTTGTTACCTTTCAGTTAAAAGTGCCGACGGAGCTTTACTTTCAGTTTACAGGATTGGAGTGCCTTTTGCATGGTGACACGTCCCAGGGTGCTTTGCAGGAGTGCTACCAAGCAGAATTCAATGCCGAGCCATTGAAGGAGATGTGACGATGGTGTGAAAAATCTATGGACAAAGAGCATGTGCTTTGAGGAGGAAGGACTGGAGGGGCCACAGATATGAAGGAAAGGAATACCAATATCTGGGACTGAGAGGTCTCCTGCCAATGGTGGAGCATGCCCTCAGTTCTGATGTGTCAACTTCATTTATGCCCCTCTGTGGAAATGGCGTTCACACTAATTTATTTTTTCTTCTGCACAAATCTCCTCAGTGTCATGCACGGTGGTGACGTCCGAAACTGCAAATCAATGCTGCGAGCGATGTTGGCACTCCCGCTGCTGTGTGCAGACCCTCAGAGCAGCTGCACTGTGTCCAATTCTAAGCACCTCACTCTCAGAAGGATGTGAGAACTTTGGAGAGGGCGCAGTGTTTCCAGGATTGAAAGATGAAAATCAAGTGCAGAGACTGCAGAGGCTGGTGTCCTTCTCCACACAGCACATAAGGTTTGGAACAGATCCAAAAGGCGGGTCTGAAATCATTAACAGTTTGGATCAAAATTAGAGGTCTGTTTCCAATGTCTGAAGTGTCAATAGGTACAGGGTACAGATTTAAGGTGATGGACATGGCAGAAAACATACATTGTTAACAAATGGTACATATTTGGAATGCTCTGCACAATAAGATGTTGGATACAGTTTTAGTGAGGGTGGGAGTTTGCCTCATGTTCTTTTCCTGACGTGGAAATGCTTATGTTATCTTCCAAAACAAAAAAAAAGTCTAGGTGTGGATATTGTGGTATTGAAGAATCAAACAGATTATTATGGGTCAGACCAAACTTGCTCAAAATATCTCAAGGATGTAGCCTAGAATCTAGATTTCGATTTATTTAAAGACAAGTGTAAGGTGCTGTGATCCAGACATGGCTTGATTGGTTAAACTAATGGGCTTTAACCAAAACACTTTATTCTTATACCACAGTTAAAATACAAACAAAAAGAAGCAGTACCATTACTTTAACTCTATTGAAACACTTAATAAAATGATGTATCATTTCATTACTATTCATTAACTGTTCTAATAGGGCAGCATCCCATAAACACACCCTTGGTAAAGGCAAATTCAGTAAACTAGATTTCTCTCACTTGCTATCTCCTCCAGTCCAGGAGAAGAAACACCAACAGAATGAATCTAGCAGCAGAGAGAGAGCTGTATCTCACAGCTTCAATTCCAAAAGCAAATCTTCAACAACTGAAAGCAAAACTAAAATCCTTGGTCTGTGTGAACCTGACTCTACCCACCAATACTTCTTTTGTCGAATTTAGAAGAAAACCCAAAGCTATTTACTCAGCTTTCCACAGAGCACATATCATGGCACCAGGTTGACAACACCCCTCTTCAAGAGAAACAGGGCAGAACAAATCCATCCTCAAGGCACATATTGTCACAAGGCGATTATCACAACTGGCAATGATGTGCAGACATTACACACCTCAGGCACATTAGTGTCTGGACAAACCTTAAGCTATTAGTTTAAAAGAGAAGCTGTGGGGTTCCAGTAGGAAGTCATGCCTTAATTGATCCAGAGGTAGGATAAGGTTGAAACCTTTATGCTACTGAACATAAGGATCCCTTAAAAATGAATTTTCCTAGTACTTACTGTGTGGCATGAGATTTCATTTCAGGTTATTACAGCAGTAATCAACTTTCCAAATGTTAGCACATGAGAAGAAAGGGGAAAACTACAGAACGCAAACGTACACCACAGAAGACCAGCAATTCATTTGGCATGAACGCAACCCATTCCCAGTGTGTTGCTTCTAAAAGTAAGCTTTGAAAGAATGGTAAAATAACCCTTAAATGAGGGCAGGCAAAGAAGCAATGACCATTTGCCATCATGAGCGGCTGTCCCATGGCCATTGGCTAAAAGAGTTCAGATAATTAACGAACACAGAGAAAATAATCTGCCCCTGGAAATATCAGAAACAGTTGAGTCTCAGGCTCAGAGAGAGGACTATGTGGGATAGGTGGTGCTGAGGGAAGCCAGCATGGGCTTTTCCAATTCAGAACTGGGGCCGAGAAAGTTCGACAAAGTCTGATCCACACTGAAAAGCTGCACGGGGGCCAAGAGATTTTATAAGCCAGATTCCGCGCTGGGCCTTGGTCAAATCCACACTGGGGGATCCGCGCAGGGATCAAGAGTAGAGTTGACCCAGGACAGTGGGGTGTTTTCACAGAGAGCACTCCTCACCAAATGGACCTTGTTGAGAAGAGTTTTCATCACAGTCTTCAACGGGCAGATGGAAGATGGCCCAGATAGACAGGAACATGAACAAGGACACACCAATTGCAGAACAGGTGGCTTCCTTCACAATTTTAACAAGTCCAAAACATTCCACACCGATAGCCTGGATAACAAAGTGTGGAGCTGGATGAACACAGCTGGCCAAGCAGCATCCCAGGAGCACAAAAGCTGACGTTTCGGGCCTAGACCCTTCATCAGAGAGGGTCTAGGCCCGAAAGGTCAGCTGTTGTGCTCTTGAGATGCTGCTTGCCCTGCTGTGTTCATCCAGCTCTACACTTTGTTATCTTGGATTCTCCAGCATCTGCAGTTCCCATTATCTCTCCCACACCGATAGCCTGTTGCTCTCTGGTATCAGTGAACCATCCCGAGTTGTCATACTTGTATACTTTGTTTTTCTAGAGTCAGATTGTTGTACAGCATCAAAACAGACATCTCAGTCCAACCAGTCCACACTGAACATAATCCCAAATGAAATTAATTAATTCCACCTGCCTGCTCCTGATCATACCCTCCAAAACATTCCTATTCATGTACTTGTGTAAATGTCTGCATAGCTGCATCCACCACTTCCTCTGGATGTTCATTCCTTGTGTAAGCCACTCTCTGTGTAAAAAAATTGCCATTCATGTCCCTTTTAAATCTGTCTCCTCCCACCTTAGACACATGTCCCTAGTTTTGAAACTCCCCACCCGAGGGAAAAGACATCTGCCATTCATCTTATTTGTACACTTCATTATTTTATAAACTTCTTCAACCTCCAATGGAAAAAATTCCAACTTCTCCAGCCTCCCTGCAGAACCTCAAACACACTACTCCTGGCAACAGCCTGGTAGATCTCTTCGGACACAGCATTCGAGAAGAGGCCTCTCCAATGTCCTGTACATCCTCAGTATAACATTCCAATTCCTCTATTCAAAGGTGTGAGCAATGAAGGCAAGCGTGCTAAATGCCTTTTTAACCACCTCATCAATACATGATGCAAACTTTAAAGAATTATGGCTCTGAACTAGACCTCTCTGTTCTGTAACACAGCCTAAGGCCCTACTTTTAATTGTATAATTCTTGTCTTTGTTTGTTAGACCAAAATCTAACACCTTGCATTTATCCAAATTAAACTGCAACAGCAGTCATCCACAAATTTAGTAATTACACGATTCTCATCTAAAATCTTTATGTATATGACAAACAAAAGTGAATCCAGAACCAATCCCTGTAGAAGACAGAGGCAGTAGGAACTGCAGATGCTGAAGAATCTGAGATTCTTCAAAGGGTCTCAACCTGAAAAGTCAGCCTTCCTGCTCCTCTGATGCTGCTTGGCCTGCTGTGTTCATCCAGCTTGACACCCTGTAGAAGACCGCCGGTCACAGGCCTCCAGTCCAAAAAAGACCCTCCACCATCAGTCTCTATCTCCTGTTGTTAAGCCAACTTTGTATCCAATTGGCAAACTCACCCTGAATCCCACGTGATGTAACTTTACTCATCTATCGTGAGGAATCTTGCCAAAGGATTTACTAAAATCCAAGTAAACAATGTGTACCGCTCTGCCCTCATCAATCTTCTTGGTTACTTCCTCAAAAAACTCAGTTAAGTTTGGGAGACACGATTTCTCTTGCACAAAACCATGCTGACTGTCCTTATCAGTCTTTGCCTCTCCAAATGCATTTAAATCCCATCTTTCACAATCATTTCCAACAGCTTAGCTACCGCTGAAGTCAGGCTCACAGGTCTGTAGTTCTAATTAACTAACACATCATATCTAAAGCGCTACTTCTTAACAAACTCAATCAACTATCAGATCATTAAACCCCTAACTGTGTTCACAGAACACTGAGAAACAACAATCCCTTCAGGTCATGTGTTATATCACAGTGATGATATCCTGACCATGATAAAGACATACCGACATTCTGACAATGAGACAAAATACAACTAGCTTAAAAGAAATTAAAAAACACTCCAAGAAGAAAAAAATTAATGTGGGGAAAAAATGGCCAGGAAGACTAAGTGGATCACTCTTCAAAGGAGTCAACGCAGATTTGAAGACATAAATGGCATTATTTTCTATTGAACTATTCACTCATTTTAAGTTCTAGAATGGAGCTTACAAACTGGAAAAATTTTCTATAAGTCAGTAATTCTAAACAGAAAAGAATTGGAGAACATGAAGCGTTGCAGTGAAATCCACTTGAAAACAATATTTTTTTCAGTTGCACACAGCACATCGGAAATGAAGAATTCAACTGCCACATAGTTGCATGACCGAAGTGAAAATAAAATTCCTGTACCATGTGTTTCTTTTTTAAGTCTGCTTTCCTGCCCTCAGGTCAGCTTTCTCCGTCATGGTCTATTATGGTCAGCTGCCAGAAAATGAACCAAGTCAAGGTACTGCTCTGCTCAGATCCTCACACATCTGTCTCTTCACACTGCCTTTCAATAACTAAAATAACTCAGCCGTTTCCCCACTCACCTTCCCCCTGCCTTGTGACTTGGTCCAACTCCCCTTGCAGCTCACTTTTACTGTGTTTTTCAATCTCCTTTGGCCACTCTTCCTTGTTCTGTTTCTGTTCTTCTCTGTGCTGGATTTGTTTTCTTCCTGCAACTATTTATGCCATGCAGGGAAGCCAGGGGTGATTTTTCTCTCCTGTTCTCCAGATAGTGAGTGCTGTCCGGCTATTGGGCTATGCAAAGTGTGGGTGTCAAGATCCATCCTGTCCTCGTGGGGGTCCGCACCTGGTCACTTCCAGCTGGGGTAGCTGGATGGTACACTGATCAAATTCAGGAACTCCAAGTCTGTGCGCTCACTCTCTTCCACTTCCCTTAAAGTGCCTGTGTGGTTGCACCATCAGCTAAAACTTAGGAGGGTGTAGGTTCTATCCTCTCCCTGAAAGTGGGATCCCATGGCTCAGGTTGACATGCCAATGGCTATGTTGCAAGGGCTGTCTCTCAGACGGGGCATTCAGCAGAGATCTTTATTGCAAAGGGTCATGTTTCCATTTTGAAGAAGCGCAGTGGAATTATCCCCCCTTGTCCCAGCCAATAGTCCACGAATAATTCCAGGAAGACAGGTTATCCATTCCTCACCAGACTGCAGTTTGTGTGAGATTACTGAGCACGAATTGGCTGTCCCATTTCCTACAATTCAACAAGTGACGAATAGTACTGAAACCAATTGAACAAGTACTTCCCTGGCTGTGAAACACATTGGGAATGTCTTGAGGCAGTGAAATGTGTTCAATAGAGGGCAGGACCCTTGCATTCTTTCTTACCCTCTGTGTTTTCTTTTCACATCTGCTGTTTATGCTTTTCTTCCTGTTGCTAGAGTTCTGCACTGCTCCAGGTCTCTGCTGTCTTCTGTTGTGACATAGTGTGACATTGACTAATTGGATGTTGTGTCTGAGCCTGCAGCATGTTCCTTTCCCAGGCCTGGAGGTGAGCGACATGTGGAGCTGGAGAGAGGTGTAGACTGACCAGCTACAGCGAGCCAAAGCTCCCAGTCCCGCTGAGGAGATGCACCAGCAGAGTTTCTGCACTGAAGTGGTTGAAGTGGTGTGGAAGATGAATGACACATTTACTCTAAGAATTTCTAACACCTGAAGAAGGCTTTAGATTTCAAATAAACGTGTTGGACTATAATCTGGTGTCATGTAATTTGTGACCTTGTCTGCCCCAGTCCAGCACCGGCCCCTCGTATCATTACTCAAAGGGTGGTTGCTGAGCACAAGCAAAACAGGCTATTTCACAGAGACATCAGAAAGAATGCAACTGGAACCTGAGTGTAGAAGATTCCAACAGACTGCTATCTTCTCAGAGCATTTCTTGTGTGAAGCAGTGTTTGATAAATTCTGCTCATATTCACTCATCTGAAGGCAAGCCTTACCTGAAAACAGTAACCACCACCGTTAGGGCAGGGATAGATGATAAACATAAATTAAACAGAAATATTGATCCTCTCATGAGCTTATGCCAAACAACACATCGCACTGGAAACTGATCTTAGGTGCTAGGAGCAAGGTAATGAAATGGCTAGCTGTTGTAAGGAACAAAGACAGAAGTTGCTGGAAAAGCTCAGCAGGTCTGGTGTCATCGGTGAAGAGAAATCCGTGTTTATATTTAAGGTCCGGTGACCCTTCCTCAGAACAGTTCACCGGACTCAAAATGTTAACACTGATTTTTTTCCTTCACTGATGCTGCCAGACCTGCTGAGTTTTTCCAACAACTTCTGTTTTTGTTCCTGGTTTACAGGATCCGCTTTCGGTTTTTCTTTCGCTCTTGTATGGCCCTGGACTGACATTGAATGTCGGGCAGACTGCCCATGTAATGCTTCATGAGATGAAGCTTGAAGCCAACATAACATCTTTTGACAGAAATCAAGGGTGGCACTGAGACAATGCATTCCACCGCCAGAAGGGCTGTGCAGGCAGATGTGATGCTGTCTGTATTGTGGGAGTAGGGAGAGGTGCAGAAGAGCAGCCGTGGATCGAACACATGAGTGCAGCAGATTACTCCTCCGAACCTCCTGAATCAGAAAGACTTCCTGATGGTATTCCTCAGGGTCCCTGTGCTCTGTTCAGAAACAGAACCTTGGACAATATCAACGCTTTGGCACATGTCAGGATGACGATGAAATGTACCAAGGTTCTCAACTCGATGTACTATCAGGGAAATGAGCTGCCTTCAGGAATCCCAGAGCAAGTACAATTAGTCTGGGCAAAGTGGATTTCTGCATGTAACACCTTGCAGAGCCAGTGTTTTCCTTGGCTGACTGGCTGTGAAGGCCATATGCAGATGACTGATAGAGTAACTGGGAAGCTGAGCAGAGGGGCTTCCCTGGTTAACCCTTTCAATTACACTGTGTTGATGTGAGGTTTACGCTGTGTACCCAGTGGTGGAAGTCTCCTGTTTGTTGTTGGTACAGAGTCCCTTTCACTAAGAGGCCATGCATGCCTTTACAGTTTTTTTTAAAGAGCCATCCTATTGATCCCACTCCCCTGTTCTTGCTCTATAGCTTTGCCAATGTTTGCCCTCAGACTAGTTATCCAATTGTAATTTGGAAGCCTCTCAGACTCTGCATCCCACTGTGTAAAAAACATCTTTATTCAATTCACTGTGAGATAATAAAATGTGAGGCTGGATGAACACAGCAGGCCCAGCAGCATCTCAGGAGCACAAAAGCTGACGTTTCGGGCCTAGACCCTTCATCAGAGAGGGGGATGGGGTGAGGGTTCTGGAATAAATAGGGAGAGAGGGGGAGGCGGACAAAGATGGAGAGAAAAGAAGATAGTTGGGGAGGAGAGTATAGGTGGGGAGGTAGGGAGGGGATAGGTCAGTCCAGGGAAGACGGACAGGTCAAGGAGGTGGGATGAGGTTAGTAGGTAGGAGATGGAGGTGCGGCTTGGGGTGGGAGGAAGGGATGGGTGAGAGGAAGAACAGGTTAGGGAGGCAGAGACAGGCTGGGCTGGTTTTGGGATGCAGTGGGTGGAGGGGAAGAGCTGGGCTGGTTGTGTGGTGCAGTGGGGGGAGGGGACGAACTGGGCTGGTTTTGGGATGCAGTGGGGGAAGGGGAGATTTTGAAGCTGGTGAAGTCCACATTGATAGCATTGGGCTGCAGGTTTCCCAAGCGGAATATGAGTTGCTGTTCCTGCAACCTTCGGGTGGCATCATTGTGGCACTGCAGGAGGCCCATGATGGACATGTCTTCTAAAGAATGGGAGGGGGAGTGGAAATGGTTTGCAACTGGGAGGTGCAGTTGTTTATTGCGAACCGAGCGGAGGTGTTCTGCAAAGCAGTCCCCAAGCCTCCGCTTGGTTTCCCCAATGTAGAGGAAGCCACACCGGGTACAGTGGATGCAGTATACCACATTGGCAGATGTGCAGGTGCACCTCTGCTTAATGTGGAACGTCATCTTGGGGCCTGGGATAGGGGTGAGGGAGGAGGTGTGGGGGCAAGTGTAGCATTTCCTGCGGTTGCAGGGGAAGGTGCCGTGTGTGGTGGGGTTGGAGGGCAGTGTGGAGCGATAGGGTTAGGGTACCCGTTGTGGCTTCCTCTCATTGGGGAAACCAAGCGGAGGCTTGGGGACCGCTTTGCAGAACACCACCGCTCGGTTCGCAATAAACAACTGCACCTCCCAGTCGCAAACCATTTCCACTCCCCCTCCCATTCTTTAGATGACATGTCCATCATGGGCCTCCTGCAGTGCCACAATGATGCCACCTGAAGGTTGCAGGAATAGCAACTCATATTCCGCTTGGGAACCCTGCAGCCCAATGGTATCAATGTGGACTTCACCAGCTTCAAAATCTCCCCTTCACCCACCGCATCCCAAAACCAGCCCAGTTCGACCCTCCCCCCACTGCACCACACAACCAGCCCAGCTCTTCCCCTCCACCCACTGCATCCCAAAACCAGTCCAACCTGTCTCTGCCTCCCTAACCTGTTCTTCCTCTCACCCATCCCTTCCTCCCACCCCAAGCCGCACCTTCATCTCCTACCTACTAACCTCATCCCACCTCCTTGACCTGTCCATCTTCCCTGGACTGACCTATCCCCTCCCTACCTCCCCACCTATACTCTCCCCACCTATCTTCTTTTCTCTCCATCTTCGGTCCGCCTCCCCCTCTCTCCCTATTTATTCCAGAACCCTCACCCCATCTCCCTCTCTGATGAAGGGTCTAGGCCCAAAACGTCAGCTTTTGTGCTCCTGAGATGCTGCTTGGCCTGCTGTGTTCATCCAGCCTCACATTTTATTATCTTGGATTCTCCAGCATCTGCAGTTCCCATTATCACATTTATTCAATTCACTGCTGATTTTGCAGGTCATGTTGAATCTGTGTCCCACTTGATATCAATCATTATGCCACTGGGAACAATTTCTCCTTTCTTACTTAATCAAAGCTACTCATGATTTATGAATACCCAAACCAAATCACTTCTTCACCTTTGATCTAACATTTGCGTCACACAAGTGCCTGGCAAATGGTCATCTCCAAGAAGCTAGAATGTACAAGTTGGCGTTACCATCACTGAATTCCCCCACACTCGACATCCTACAGTGTTGTCATGAGTCTGAAACAGAACTGAACTTGCCAAGTGAATACTGTGGTTACCAGAGCAGGAGAGAGGCTGGGAATTCTGGGGGAATAACTCATTCCCCATCTCCCCAAAGCCTGCCCACCATCTACAAGGCACGAGCTCAACACCATCCAGGGCCAGTCTTAGAAACACACCCAGCACCTACTTCAGTCCCGCTACTGCCAACGGAGGATGGCAGCACTGCATAACCCATAAGGTTAATTGCAGAAGCTCAGCAAGGCTCCTCTGACAGTACCCTCCAAACTCACCACCTCTACCATCCAGACGGACAAAGGCAACAGGCACGTGGAAACACCAGCACCTGCAAGTTCCCTTCCAAGCCACACACCATTCTGACTTAGAATTGCATCATTGCTTCATAATTTTTATCAGATTGAAATCAGCAGTCTGGGTGTATCGACATCACACAGGCTGTGCAGTTCAACTTTGTGGCTCAGCATTACCTTCTCAATGGCAAATAGACATGTGTAAAACAACAACAATGCTCACATCTCATCACAAAATAGGAACATCTCCAAGGAGAACATCAATCGCTGCAGGTTTCTCAATGTAAGTGAACATTTTAATCCCTAGAACATGTCTTCCCACCATTACCAAGGTAATGTATTCCTGTTAATTATTACTATTAATTACTAGCTGACTGCAAAGCACAATGGAACATGCTGAGAATGAGAAAGTTGTGACAGATACGCAAGGTTTTGATTCTTTCGTTTTCACATCTGGATCCAATTCTGTCTTCTCCCTCAAGTCCACACACTTCCCCAGCAGCATGACTGAATCACGTCGGCCACTCTTCCCACTTCTTAACCTTGTTCCCACAGTCTGTGTTCACTGGATCTTACACAATGGGGCCAGCAGAGAAGGGGAATAAAACAAACGGAGTGACCTGGTGGATATGTGGTTCTTTGGAGTGGGCTGTCTGCTTATTTCAAATACCGGCCATTCACAAAGAACTGAACTCACAAACTTTAATGAGCTTTGAACTCCAGTGCCAATGTTAACAGCACCGCATAAGTTTCATCCAAAGTGCAAAGCCAGGAGAAATTAATAGAAGTATTCAGGAGGTCTGGGAGCATCTGGGGAGAGGGAAACCAAGTGAATAGCTCAGATTAATGATTTTGTGTCAAAGCAAAAAGAAATCAGAGATGCAGCGGGTTTTCAGGAAGTGAGGAGGTAAGGAAAGTGGGGAGGAGAGGAGAAGAAGAAGTGAATTTTCAGGGAAGAGGAGAAACTAGGAGTGAACAAATGATGGTGCGAGGCAGCACATATTTCCACATTGGTGTAAATAGAGAGGGAAAGAAATAAAAGGTAAGTCCAGAGGAGATATTCATTGTACGCTCATGTTAATTTCTGGTCAATCAATAGTTAATCACGAATCTTGAGACATGGTGGTAGCGTCCCTACCTCTGAGCCAGGAGGCCAGGATTTCAAATCGGTCCTACTCCAGAGGTGAGTCCTAACATCCCTGAACAGGTTGATTGGAAAAATGTCCACAGATAAACAAGGATCAGCTGTGACACAGGGTGTGGGGGGAAGGGGAATAGACTGAAGAAACTGATAAATTCTCCATAAAAGATCTTTGTTTCAATCTCAATTATGGTGGATCGTATTAACAAGCTGAAACATTATTAACATCTTGTGTCCAAAAAAAGTGGAGTGTTGCTTCTGTTCTAAAGTTGTTGACACAGAAAGAAAGACTTGCATTTATATCATTGACTTCCACAACTTCAAGGCAGTCCAAAATGCTTTGCTGCCAAGGAAATACTTGTGAGGCATTGCACAAATATTATCCAAAGCCATTTCTTTTAAGTGACGAGAAAGTATTTTCTTTGCCATTAACAGCCTGGCAAGGCTGAGTGCTGCTGTGTGGGTGGAAGTACCAGATTTGAAACAGTAAATTAATTTTCACCTGCAATACCATCAGAGCCGAATGGAATATCAGCATCAGGCAATCACAGGCAACACCCAGTAAGGGGACCTGCTCTGCAGTGCCAGCAATGATAGCATTTTTAAATTCTTCCATGCGATGTGGACATAGCTGATAATGTAAACGTTTGATATCCACCCATTATTGACCTTGGCCATGTTAAAAACGGGATGAGGGTGTAGCTGGCTAGGCCAGCATTTATTGCCCATTCCAGAGAGCTATGGGTCTGGATTCACATGTTATCCAGACCAGGTGAAGATGGCATGAAGGTCACATGGGGTCACATGGAGGCCAGACAAGGTCAGGACAGCTGTTGCACTTCCTGAATGGACCTCAGTGAACCGGATGTGTTTTTACCATAATTGGTGAGAGTGACTATCATGGTCACTATGACAGAGACCTTTTTTTTTGAATTGCAGGTTCATTAATTGACTTCAGGTTCCAGCAGCTGTTGTCATCAGATTTGAACCTGTCTCCCCACAGCATTAACCTGGGCCTGAAAAACTACTAGCACAGCAACATTAACACTACTTCACTGTAGAAAAGCAAAATAACATTGCTCCTGCTGCACTCAATAAATTGCACCCTCCAGCTGGCCCCTTTCAGTATATCATCTCTCCCTGGGCAGCTCCAGAACGTGACTCCTGAGGACCTGTTCCCTGGAAACAAGCAAGGTGAGAGGTGACAGAATAGAGGTCTTTCAAATAATGAAGGGTTTTACAAAGTGTAGCATTTTTTCCACCTGCAGAAGGAGCCTGAACCTAGGGTCATCGATGTCAGAGAGTTCCAAATAAATCCTATAGGAAATTCCAGAAAAATGTCTTTACCCAGACAGTGGTTAGAACAAGAAACAGATGACCAAAGAGACTAAGAGAGAAAAAGTGAATCAAAATGTTGAAAGGAAAGCTGGGTAATCTGGTGGAGGAGGAGGAACAGAGAATTATGTGGACAGGGTGAGATGCAGGAGGAGGAACAGAGAGTTATGTGGACAGGGTGAGATGCAGGAGGAGGAACAGAGAGTTATGTGGAACAGGGTGAGATGCAGGAGGAGGAACAGAGAGTTATGTGGACAGTTTGAGATGCAGGAGGAGGAACAGAGAGTTATGTGGACAGGGTGAGATGCAGGAGGAGGAACAGAGAGTTATGTGGACAGGGTGAGATGCAGGAGGAGGTACAGAGAGTTATGTGGACAGTTTGAGATGCAGGAGAAGGAACAGAGAGTTATGTGGACAGGGAGAGATGCAGGAGGAGGAACAGAGAGTTATGTGGACAGGGTGAGATGCAGAAGGAGGAACAGAGAGTTATGTGGACAGGGTGTGATGCAGGAGGAGGAACAGAGAGTTATGTGGACAGGGGCAGATGCAGGAGGAGGTACAGAGAGTTATGTGGACAGGGTGTGATGCAGGAGGAGGAACAGAGAGTTATGTGGACAGGGTGAGATGCAGGAGGAGGAACAGAGAGTTATGTGGACAGGGTGTGATGCAGGAGGAGGAACAGAGAGTTATGTGGACAGGGTGTGATGCAGGAGGAGGAACAGAGAGTTATGTGGACAGGGTGAGATGCAGGAGGAGGAACAGAGAGTTATGTGGACAGGGGCAGATGCAGGAGGAGGTACAGAGAGTTATGTGGACAGGGTGAGATGCAGGAGGAGGAACAGAGAGTTATGTGGACAGGGTGAGATGCAGGAGGAGGAACAGAGAGTTATGTGGACAGGGTGTGATGCAGGAGGAGGAACAGAGAGTTATGCGGACAGGGTGAGATGCAGGAGGAGGAACAGAGAGTTATGTGGACAGGGGCAGATGCAGGAGGAGGAACAGAGAGTTATGTGGACAGGGTGAGATGCAGGAGGAGGAACAGAGAGTTATGTGGACAGGGGCAGATGCAGGAGGAGGAACAGAGAGTTATGTGGACAGGGTGTGATGCAGGAGGAGGAACAGAGAGTTATGTGGACAGGGTGTGATGCAGGAGGAGGAACAGAGAGTTATGTGGACAGGGTGAGACGCAGGAGGAGGAACAGAGAGTTATGTGGACAGGGTGAGATGCAGGAGGAGGAACAGAGAGTTATGTGGACAGGGTGTGATGCAGGAGGAGGAACAGAGAGTTATGTGGACAGGGTGTGATGCAGGAGGAGGAACAGAGAGTTATGTGGACAGGGTGAGATGCAGGAGGAGGAACAGAGAGTTATGTGGACAGGGTGAGATGCAGGAGGAGGAACAGAGAGTTATGTGGACAGTGTGAGATGCAGGAGGAGGAACAGAGAGTTATGTGGACAGGGGGAGATGCAGGAGGAGGAACAGAGAGTTATGTGGACAGGGAGAGATGCAGGAGGAGGAACAGAGAGTTATGTGGACAGGGGGAGATGCAGGAGGAGGAACAGAGAGTTATATGGACAGGGTGAGATGCAGGAGGAGGAACAGAAAGTTATGTGGACAGGGTGAGATGCAGGAGGAGGAACAGAGAGTTATGTGGACAGGGAGAGATGCAGGAGGAGGAACAGAGAGTTATGTGGACAGGGTGAGATGCAGGAGGAGGAACAGAGAGTTATGTGGACAGGGAGAGATGCAGGAGGAGGAACAGAGAGTTATGTGGACAGGGTGAGATGCAGGAGGAGGAACAGAGAGTTATGTGGACAGGGTGAGATGCAGGAGGAGGAACAGAGAGTTATGTGGACAGGGAGAGATGCAGGAGAAGGAACAGAGAGTTATGTGGACAGGGTGAGATGCAGGAGGAGGAACAGAGAGTTATGTGGACAGGGTGAGATTCAGGAGGAGGAACAGAGAGTTATGTGGACAGGGTGAGATGCAGGAGGAGGAACAGAGAGTTATGTGGACAGGGTGAGATGCAGGAGGAGGAACAGAGAGTTATGTGGACAGGGAGAGATGCAGGAGGAGGAACAGAGAGTTATGTGGACAGGGTGAGATGCAGGAGGAGGAACAGAGAGTTATGTGGACAGGGTGAGATGCAGGAGGAGGAACAGAGAGTTATGTGGACAGGGTGAGATGCAGGAGGAGGAACAGAGAGTTATGTGGACAGGGTGAGATGCAGGAGGAGGAACAGAGAGTTACATTGTTGGGGTGAGATGAAACATTGTCAAGAAGACTCAGTTGCAGCAGAAATACTGTCAAAAACAGTTGGACCAATTGGCCACTTTCTGTACCAAAGGTTCTATCCGATTCATCGTCAAGCCAGGAAGCTGTTACCAGGTCTTTGGAAGTAGCTCTGAGTGTTTATGTTTTCAAAATGATCAAGCTCAACTCTTGCTGTCTTTTAATACTTTGAACAAGTAAGAAACTAAGGTGAGCTCTTGTCGGGCTTGGGACAAACCTTCAGCTGCTAAGTAAACTTCTTCAACTGGTGTCTCTGGGAAGCTGCACTAACAAATGGAGAGATGGAGAAATAATGATTTCCACATTATACTCAATAACGCAAGGGACCTCAGCAAACGGACTCCAATTTCAGATTTCACGGCATCTCCATATCAACAGAACTCTAGGAGAACTCTATTCTACTTTGACCCTTCAAATAAGCTCATGTCAGAAGAGGGTTATGTGCTATCTTGCTGGTGACCAACATGCGGGACTGCCTATTGCATATAACTTATTGCAAATGAACCCTTTAATTGTCATTCTGTGAGTTCACTGCAGATTCAGGAGACCTATGTTTACAAAGCCTTGTAAAGCTTTGATCTTGGTCAGCTCATTCTGTATTATCTTGACCCGCAATTGCATTCACAAAAAATACCCCAGTTGCTGCACATTCCTCACCACAGTCTGCCCTTCTGTCTTTTTTTTCCTTCCCGAGTAAAGAGTGGGCAGAATCTTTGGTTGACTCAGGGAGTGCAAGTTTATAAGTGGGTATTTCAAAGACTAGCCAAGGGGTACCATGGCATAAGGGCCAATATGTTGCTCCTCTTCAGGACACTGCACAAATCCAAATGATGCAACAACTGCAGATTGAAGTGATACTGCCTCCCAACATAGAAAAAAACATCCTGATGAAAATTTGCCATTCACATGCATAAAATCACATCAGGCAGAGGACGATTAGCTTGGGCAAGGACACAGGTTTCATGTGAAGCCTCAAAGGAAAGACCAGGTCGTGGGGCTGAGCGTTTTAAGAGGGCTTTTTAGGCTAGGACTTCCATAGCTCAAGTTGGAATCCATGGAATTCTGGCTGACAGGCAGAATTGGACCAGACTGACGCGCAGTGAATTTGAGATAATGGGAACTGCAGATGCTGGAGAAACCAAGGTAACGAAGTGCGAAGCTGGATGAACACAGCAGGTCAAGCAGCATCACAGGAGCACAAAAGCTGACGTTTCGGGCCTAGACCCTTCATCAGAGAGGGGAATGGGGTGAGGGAACTGGAATAAATAGGGAGAGAGGGGGAGGTAGACCGAAGATGGATAGAGGAGAAGATAGGTGGAGAGGAGAGTATAGGTGGGGAGGTGGGGAGGGGATAGGTCAGTCCAGGGAAGATGGACAGATCAAGGAGGCGGGATGAGGTTGGTAGGTGGGAAATGGAGGTGCAGCTTGAGGTGGGAGGAGGGCATAGATGAGAGGAAGAACAGGTTAGGGAGGCAGGGACGAGCTGGGCTGGCTTTGGGATGCAGTGGTGGAGGGGGAGATTTTGAAGCTTGTGAAGTCCACCTTGATACCATTGGGCTGCAGGGTTGCTGTTCCTGCAACCTTTGGGTAACTGCAGGAGGCCCATGATGGACATGTCATCTAAAGAATGGGAGGGGGAGTTGAAATGGTTCGCGACTGGGAGGTGCAGTTGTTTATTGAGAACCGAGCGGAGGTGTTCTGCAAAGCGGTCTCCAAGACTCTGCTTGGTTTCCCCAATGTAGAGGGAGCCACCCCACGTGCAGTGGATACAGTATACTACATTGGCAGATGTGCAGGTGAACATCTGCTTAACATGGAAAGCCACAATGATGCCACCCAATGTTTGCAGGAACAGCAACTCATATTCCGCTTGGGAACCCTGCAGCCCAATGGTATCAATGTGGACTTCACAAGCTTCAAAATCTCCCCCTCCCCCCACTGCATCCCAAAACCAGCCCAGCTCGTCCCCTCCCCCCATTGCATCACAAAACCAGCCCAGCCCGTCCCCACCTCCCTAACCTGTTCTTCCTCTCACCTATCCCCTCCTCGCACCTCAAACCGCACCTCCATTTCCTACCTACCAACCTCATCCCGCCTCCTTGACAGGTCCATCCTCCCTGGACTGACCTATCCCCTCCCTACCTCCCCAGCTATACTCTCCTCTCCACCTATCTTCCCCTCTATCCATCTTCGGTCCGCCTCCCTACTTATTTCAGAACTCTATCCCCATCCCCTCTCTGATGAAGGGTCTAGGCCCGAAACGTCAGCTTTTATGCTCCTGAGATGCTGCTTGGCCTGCTGTGTTCATCCAGCTCCACACTTTGTTATTGCAGTGAATTTGAGCTGTCTCCATGCAAACAAATTCGGATGTAGTAAAGTCAGCAGCAAATGCACAACAATATTTCTTGTTTGACGTCAGATTGGGCTGCACTCTGATGAAAGGGAATTCCTAATGAGGACCTGTGAAGCTGTGGGTGAGCTGCATGGCTTGAGATTTTGAGGTCATTCTCAGAGAAACAGAAGGGAGGCACCAAACAACAAAGAAAATTACAGCACTCACCAAGCCTGCGCAGGTCGA
This sequence comes from Stegostoma tigrinum, assembly GCF_030684315.1. Classification (NCBI taxonomy): domain Eukaryota; kingdom Metazoa; phylum Chordata; class Chondrichthyes; order Orectolobiformes; family Stegostomatidae; genus Stegostoma; species Stegostoma tigrinum. Next base: position 12,023,267 of record NC_081393.1, read on the forward strand.
GACCCTCTATCTAAATCTGTTGTCTATTTTCCAAGGATCTGTATTCCTCTGTTCCCCAACCATTCATGTATCTGGATACATTTTAAATGACGCGATCGTGCCTGCGTCTACCACCTCCGCTGGCAACGCGTTCCAGGCACCCACCACCCTCTGTGTAAAGAACTTTCCACGCATATCTCCCTTAAACTTTTCCCTCCTCACCTTGAATTCATGACCCTGAGTAATTGAGTCCCCCACTCTGGGAAAAAGCTTCTTGCTATTCACCCTTTTTTAACCTCTTATGATTTTGTAGAACTCAATCAGGTCCCCCCTCAACCTCTGTCTTTCTATTGTAAATAATGCTAATCCACTCAACCTCTCTTCACAGCTAGCACCCTCCAGACCAGGCAACATCCTCTGCACCCTCTCCAAAGCATCCACGTCCTTTTGGTAATGTGGCAACCAGAACTGTACGCAGTACTCCAAATGTGGTCAAACCAAAGTCCGATACAACTGTAACATGACCTGCCAACTCTTGTACTCAATACCCCGCCCAATGAAGGAAAGCATGCCGTATGCCTTCTTGACCACCCTATCAACCTGTGTTGCCACCTTCAGGGAACAATGGACCTGAACACCCAGATCGCTCTGTGCATCAATTTTCCCCAGGGCTTTTCCATTTACTGTATAGTTTGCTCTTGAATTGGATCTTTCTGCTGCATTCTCTGACAGCCCCTTCACTATCTGCTACTCCACCAATCTTAGTATCCACCAATTAGACTTTCAGAGCAATCAAAACCTAATTGTTTTGCACAGGCACCTCACAACAGCCTCAAAGTCACTCCCGATGGAGAGGTTTACGCATGCTAAGTGACACAATGAAACAGGCAAAGCACATGCTTGAGGGGAACCATTCTGTGTTACAAAGGGCTCATCGCCCACCCACTCTAACAGCCTGCTGACGGTGTTCGGGAAAGGTGTATGTATTGGCAGACTGTTTTTCTAAAAAAAACTACACTTTAGCACTTTTTAATTTGCCGAAGCTTTAATGGCCTCGATCAATTCAAACATTAGCAGATGGAACAGAATGTGGAAAATGTGACGTTGTCCACTGTGGCAGAAAGAACAAATCTTATTCAAGGAGAGATTGCAGAACACAGCAGGACTGAGAGATAGGGGTGCCCTTGGAGATGAATCATAGATAGAGTTTCCATGGACAGTGGGGAACCAGGAAGGCAAATTAATTTTTGGTCCTTTGCCCAAGAGGGATGGAGAAAAACGTTAGGAATTCAGACTGCACCTGTGTGATGTGTTGGTGTGATCACACATTGAGTACAGTTTTGGTCACCTTAGTTGAGGAGGCACATACTGGCATTGCAGGCAGTTCAGTGAAGGCTCACAAAGCTGATAGCTGGGATGAGGGGTTTGTTTCTCTTCATAAATGTTGCTCAGCTTGGGCCAAAAGGTCACAGAGTTTTGAACAATGAGAGGTGACCTGAGTGAAACGTATCGGATTCTGAGGTGGGGTGGGTGCAGCAAATGCAGAGAAGGTTTTTCCTCTTGTCGGGGCACCTGGAACGAGCGGGCACAGTTTTAAAACAAGCAGTGAACGATTCAAGACAGAGACGATGAGGAATTCCTTCCTTCAGAGGGTGGTCCGTCTTTGGAACCCTCTTCGACGCAGAGCAGAGGGGCCTGGAATGTAGAATATGTTCAAGGCTGAACTGGGCAGATTGACAAGGGAGAGATAGTAGGAACTGCCAATGCTGGAGAATCTGAGATAACAGCTGCAGGACCTACACCATCCATTGGGAAACCAACCTTGCTCCTCAGTCTTCAGCTGGGATTTGAGGTTTGTTGGTGGAAGAAATGTGAGCCAGACATTGCTTCTGAACATGTGCATTCCGGCATTCAGCAATGTTCCTGCTCAAGGCCTCTGGCTGTGGACAGACAGCAATGCGCTCCCACTTAGAGCAGCCTGCACTTCCAAAAAGCACCAAGCTGGGGCTTTGGGGCCAATTCCCAATGTGGGAAAAGGCAAAACTGATTTTCTGGAAGTTCCAGAGGGAGGGAAGATGTTCCCAGTGGCTCAGATTGTTCAGCCTGTGTTTGGACAGGAAAAACGCGCTCAGCTATCTCTGGAATGAGACCGTACCTGCCTGGGCAGCTTTCAGGACCAGCCTGAGGACGAGCCCAGCTGGCAAACAGCCTCCCGAAATGAAACAATCATTTGACACTCCAAGCCTGCTCTGTCCACTGATGAGCTGTATGTTACGTTCATCGACCAAACAGGCATCCATAGGGCGGAGGGTTCACGGTGGTCCTGACCAGGCAGTGTGCTCCGTATGTGACGGGCCTGAGACACAATACCACAGCAGGTGATGAGGAGCTGCTATCAGCCCCTTGCTTTAAGATGGGTAGCAGCTCCACATCTTAAGGCAGCCCCACCAGGGTCGTGTTTTGCTCATGTCACTGGTTTCTTGAATTCGACACCTGTTTGCGGCAGCCTGATCGATTCAAGTGTTTGATCTGGCCCTGGCAAACACCATGCCTGGCTCTCCACAGAACCAGTCTGTGCCTCGCCAAGCTGGTCTCCTCTGGTTGGCCGTGTTTGGGCTTCCATAACATTTTACTAATGGTCCCTATTCGGTCTTCGCAACTGGCTGACAGGTGTCAAAATGGCCCACTTCAAGAAATAAAACTGATTTATTTTGTATCAAGTCCATGTGTATTTACTCAACAATTGATCTTTTATACTCGCCCAGCTCACCTTCCATATCTCAGCCTCTACCCCATCTCAAACCCCAACTTCTATTGCCAGGTTTGATCTGCTTCTGAAGAAGCATCAACTTTCCTGCTCCTCTGATGCTGCCTGGCCTGCTGTGTTCCTCCGGCTCCACACTGTGTTATCTCCACCCAGTGGTGTGTCTGCTCACTAACCCACTGCCTCAGTGCTGTCCTCTGGGCGTGCACACATTGAGCCAAAGGGAAGAATGGCCTCTCGAGCTCTGACCTCCATCAAAGTTTGTCTGAGAGCTGTCACTTGTGGGCTTCATCATGCTCTGGGAAAAGAGAGCGAAATCTCTCCAGTCAAACTGTAAGCAAAGACAGGGACTCTCAGTCTCAGTCAGTGTGCCTTGCTGAAGATGATAGGCAGCTAGGATAGGAGCAGGGTCTGTCCACACTTCCAGCCTGGTGCAGTATTTTCACAAGGTCAGGGCTGAACTTCCATTCAAATCTGCCCTGCACGCAAGCCCTTGGATTCTCTCAGTTTCCTGAAAAGAGGGACTGGGGATATGGACAAGGTCTCACTGCCCCAGTGAGAGGATTGGATCCCCAGCCCGTGACTGGATTGCAAAGTAAAAATCCATCAATTCTCAGCAACTGCACATCCGCAGACAACTGGGACACAGCATTCCATGTCTGTGTGAAGACTTTTCTCCTCATTTCAGTCCAAAATTGGCAGAGCTCCCCACAACAAAGCAAAAGACTATGGGAAATTTGAAACGAAGGCTAAAGAAACAGAGTTAACTTTCTGAATTCAATATGACTGTCCATCACTGGAGATTTGAAATGTCAGCTGTGTTTCTCTCTGCACAGATGCTGCCAGGCCTGCTGAGATTCTCCAGCACTTTCTGTTTGTACGGCAGACCTTCACTATCATTTTCAGACCAAAACGTTTTGCGAACAAACACCTCCCTTGTTGAAGCATCAGTCTCTCAGTATCCAACACCGAGATCATGATTACAGAGCTGCGGTGGTCCTCCCTTCTTATATGGCTCGGAGGCATGGACAACTTACAGCAGACACCTCACGACACAGGAGCAGTGCCACTAACCCTGTCTGTGCAAGATCCCGTGAATGCACCGGGAAGGCAGACACACCAACCAGGCCAGCATCCCCAGCACTGAGGCACCGACCACCCCGATCGGCTACGGTGGGCAGGTGACCATCACGAGGCTCCCCTGAGCAGCTTCGAAACGGCAGGAGAGCCCCCAGGTCGACAGAGGAAATGCTTCCGTGATACCCTCAAGGCCTCACTGGTGAAGTGCGACATTCCCATAGAAAGCTGGGAATCACTGGCCCAAGACCATCCAAAGTGGAGGAGGAGAATCCAGGAAGGCGTTGGGAGAGGAAATGGAAGCCAGGTGAAAACAGCAGAAGGAACACACTGCCACACCAGCGCCCCACCCACCTCTCCCTGTGACCACTTTCTGCCCCAAGTGTAACAGGGACTGTGCTAGCAGCATCGGCCTGTACAGCCACCTCCAGAGTGGAACTGAGTGACCCTTGTCTGTGAGGGACCACCGATGATGATGAGCTTGTCAGGTTCTCTCAGAAACACTTATAGCTCTGTTTTGCCTGATGCACTAGTGTGTTTATGCTCCATTGGAATCACATGCCCACAAGTCCTTGTTCTCCCCCGTGTGGTGGCTGAGCAACAAATGAATGTTTCCTTAAGGACCAGCTCGATTTTTGACTCGGCTGGGAGGACGCTGCTGGAGCATGATGTGAACTGGTCCGTGAAATGGCATCCTCTGTCAGCACAGAGCTGGGCTGGATAACCACAACCTGAGAGTTCACCAACCACCCTTCCAGTCCATCGCCAGGTACCAGAACTGCCTCTCGGATGAAGGGTCCAGGCCCGAAGCGTCAGCTTTTGTGCTCCTGAGATGCTGCTTGGCCTGCTGTGTTCATCCAGCCTCACACTTTGTTATCTCGGATTCTCCAGCATCTGCAGCTCCCATTATCTCCAATATCAGACGTCACTTGTTCTCACTGATGTCACTAATGATCAGATATGGCCCTTCCTCTGTGTTGTACCACCTGCAACAGCTTGTACCCTTGTGGATGCATTGTGCTTCCGACTTGGAAACAAAAACTTCTGGAAATCACAGCGTGTCAGGCAGCATCCATGGACAGACAGCAAGCTAACATTTCGAGGCTAGATGACGCTTCATGAGTGCTCTCGATTTTCTTCATCGCTGTGCAGTTTTCTCCCACCATCAGCCCTTCCTTTCTCTAATCGCTGCTGCCCTTGAACCCTATCACAGGCTATCCCCGTTATTAAAGAGCTGACTCCCATTCTCACCTTCCCCCAACTTTTCCCTGGTGCTGCGTTTGCTTGCCAGTTTTGTAGACTGCTCGTTGAACTCAAACGTTGTCTGTATCGAGTTGCTGAATGTTTGCAGAATTTTCTGGTTTGGTTTCGTGTTTGTAGCAAGTGCGTTTTCTGTTTCTTTCTGACTGGTCTAATGTTCAATCGGTTAATCTGGTCACATCCTCTTCACCTCCTTCACAGCCAGAAAAAGAAGTGATGTGGTGGCTTGCTAAGCATTGGAGAAATATTCCTGAGCTTGAATGTTAAGTTAGCGTGCACCACAGGGTTCAGGAGGATATTTGAGGACTATCATGTTACTAATAACCATGAAGATGATTTGGAAAGGGAAATGGTACACAGGGTTGTTTGGAATGTTGTCCAGAGTTGCTGGCACTTTCAAAGCTTAGCCTTGAAGACCATGTGAAATCAGGTTTGTGATGAGGCAAGGCATTTGAACATCTGTCTGATACTCTACACACGCACATACACGTGTAGAGTTGCCGGTCCCTTTGGGAATAATGTGAGCTCCTGCCGCAGTATTATGTCTGACGTTACCTTAGGGGAACAGACTCCACCTGAGCTGGGATTAGCTGAAGCATGGCACATTGAGAGATGTATGCAGCTCTTTGTCACATCATTGGTTCATGAGAGGCCAACATCGGCTGTGACTGTGCATGGAACAGTTGGGTACACTTTGGTGGATGCAGATTCATTGACAACGTCTAAAAGACCCGAGGAGAAGCACATGAATAGGAGCGGTTTGGAGGGGTATAGGCTGGGAGCAGGCAAGTGGCACTAGTTCAGTTTGGGAGCATAGGAGAGTTGGACTGAAGGGTGTGTTTCCATACTGCATGACTCTATGACTCTATTTGTGTGCTGGAATCAATATCTGTCAGATTCTTCAATACCACCTTATCCACATTCTCATGTTAGGAGGGATAATGCCCAATCAGGTGAGATTCACTTGGAGGCAAAGTGAATATCATTTACCTAGCTCAGCTGGGAGAGGTCTTAGCTTGTCATCGGAAGGTTTTAGGAACATAAGAAACAAGAACAGGAACAGATCCTCTTGATCGTCAAGCCTTCTCTGCCATTCAAAATGATCATGGCTAATCTTTTCATGGACTCAGCT
>NC_081393.1:15069478-15079478 GCF_030684315.1 Stegostoma tigrinum
AGATTCAGCCCCAGGGAGTGAGACGGGATTTGATTGTATTGTCGATGCCGTTATACAACGGCGTAGGTTACAATGTGGGGTGATTTCGCTGCTTCGGCTCAGCATGTTTGGTCATGAAGGTGATGATCAAGTGTGTTCAAACTCATTGTGGATACCGGCAACCTGACAGCTCAGGGCAGGCAGGAGTGGCTGTTCTCATGTTGTTTTGCAGTGGGTGTGGCGGTGGGGTGACAGTGTCCATTACAGAATATAACTTGCGTTATGGCAATGAATGGATACAGGCTGTGGGCTGAGCAAGTCCTTTTTGCTTCGCTGCTCACTGAGACAGACAATGGGATTTTGACTCAGCATGTACTTTACCAAAATCCACACTGGACACCACCCCCCCCCACCCCCCCCCCACCCCCCCCCCCCCCCCGCCATGCAATCATTCCAAACTGGATTTAGGATCCATGACTTATGTACACATACAAGAAAGGGGCCGTTGAGCCCATTAAAATGCTGGCTGAATCCCACCTTCCATCCTTCGTTCTGTATTCTTGTAGGTGATATTGACAGCTGATCCCAGTCATGTTTCAGTGGGGTCAGTGTTTGTACCCCTCCCACCTTTCCACATGTGACCACCGGATGCAAAACATTCTCCCCAGTTGCCACAAAGCTCTTTCCTTTGAACCTCTTGCTCTGCAAGCACTCGGCCTGAGCCCTTCTTCCTTTTCGCCACCTCAGTTTAACCTTCCCGCTCCTTCGTCTGCACCAACGCAAGCAAGTCAGGTTCATTGTTGCTTGAAAGTGGAGTTGCAGGTAGACAGGGCGGTGAGGAAGGTGTTTGGTACGCTCGCCTTTGTTGGTCAGTGCTTTGAGTACAGGAGTCGGTAGGGTCTGGTTGCAAATAGACAGGACATTGGTTAGGGCCACTTTTGGAATATTGTGTTTAGTTCTGGTCTCCCTCCGATAGCAAAGATGTTGTTAAACTTGAAAGGGTTGCAGAAAAAAATTTATGAGGATGTTGCCAGGGTTGGAGGTTTTGAGGCAGAACCCAAATTGGCTGGGGTTGTTTTTCCTGGAGCGCCAGAGGCTGTTTTCCCTGGAGCGTCAGAGGCTGAGGGGTGACCTTGTAGAGATTTATAAGCCATGAGGGGCGGGGATAGTGTGATTAACCAAGGCCTTTTTCCCCAGGGAAGGGGGAGTCCAAAACTAGAGGGGCATAGGTTTAAGGTGAGAGGGGAAAGATTTAAGAGGGAACTGATGGGCAACTTTTTCACGCAGAGGGTGGTGCATGTATGGAATGAGCTGCCAGAGGAAGTGGTGGAGGCTGGTACAGTGACAACATTTAAAAGGCATCTGGATGGGGATATGAATAGGAACGGCTTAGAGGGATATGGGCCAAATGCTGGCAAATGAGAGTAGGTTAATTTAGGATATCTGGTCAGCATTATGAGTTGGACTGAAGGGTTTGTTTCTGTATGACCCTAAAACCATAATCTGGGCGCACTCTCTGACATTAAGGTGTGAATTCTCTGGTTGTGAGGATTCAGATTTCTGGTTTCAGGTTGAAAAACCTTGTATACCGCTGCTGTTAGCTACCAGCGATGAGACCGTCTGATACCCTGCAGCTGGAAGGTTACATAATAGTGCAGGGAGGTGTGGAGTGAATCAAAGCCTCTGTATTCCCCCACTTACGCTCCACAAATTTGGAAATGCAGATCAAAGTGAATGTGCACGTGGTTCTGTCGATGTTAGAACTCCGGTTTACAAATAATTATGCCTCGAGACCTTGAGGTCTCCCCAGAGACAAAAATACTGATGGATAGGCTCCTGATTACACTTTGTTCGGATCACTGTATCCATTCTCTTGATAGAGGTTTCGTTTGAAGAAGAACAATATTCACATCAAATACATGAGGGCTTTCCCTTTGTATTCTGCACAAATTGATTTTGAACACAACCTTTGTAGTTTTGATAATAAAATATGAGTCTGGATGAACACAGCAGGTCAAGCAGCATCTCAGGAGCACATGCTGCTTGACCTGCTGTGTTCATCCAGCCTCACATTTTATTATCTTGGAATTCTCCAGCATCTGCAGTTCCCAAATTCTTTGTAGTTTTGATGTTTGCTCTTGATCAAGCATCCACTGTAATATTGTCTGTCTGACAACTTCAAATTGTATGGTTGTAGCATCAAACTCCAACACCACAGTGTCATATTCTCAGTGCAAAATCATGATGGAAGTGCCAAAGGATTGTGACTGGGTTCACGGCAGCCTGTGTAGCCTTCTTTAACATGTAGACTTCTCAGTTGTGACAATGATGTGGCTTTCAAGAAGTTATTTTGTCTTTTTTTTTAAGAACGGTTGTACAGCAGAGGGGGAAAGTTGTTGCTAAGAAAGTAAACAACTTTTGAGGTTTTGGGTTTTCTTAAAATGTTGGAACAATGGAAGCAGTCTGGGTGTGGCCAGCTCTCAGAGCACACTTTCGAGTTTTTTTTTAGTTTTTAGCTGTAAACTGAAGCTACCGAGGTAAACTGAAGAGTTGGAAGCTTCAGTGTATGTCTCCTGGCTCCTCGTCTCTCTGAATTTTCTCTTGGTCTTTTCCCTCCTGGATTGGAGAACTGCATATGCATCTGTGTCTGAATTTTCCTTTTTTGCCAAGTGCTGTGTGGATGGGATGTTACTATATTGCAGCAGTTAATTGGAAATAAGTACTGCATCTGTTATTCTGTTAAGGTTCCAATCCATTAAGTTGTTCTAAATTCCTCTTTCTTTGGTTATATTTTAAACACAATGTTGAAATAAATTGTGCATTGCTTAACGTTGAGTATTCTGACCAATTGCATTGCACCTGAGACACTTCACGTTTGATTATAAAATAAGAAAACAATCGGCTAGCTTTTAGAAATATTTTTGAGGGGGTCTGGTCTGGTCCACAGCGCAGTGTTTACCAAACCCCGAGTCTCTAGTCCCACAGTTGAATATTTCTGTTGGCGTCTGTTGACAATTCAGTCAATTGTCTGAAAGCTAATTGACTGGCTGTTCTATTTTCCTTCTCACCTTCCTGTGCGCAAACAATAATACCACAGGCATCAACATTTGGTGCTCTTCAAATCGGTGCTGTCATCTCAAAGTTACTCTCATATAGCTCCATTCCGTTTCTTGTTTCTCTAGAAACTCAGCAAGGGAGCCATGACAGTGCGGTAAGTTCAGGGTTTCAGGATTGGATATTTCTCTGTCCATTGGACCTGACCACATCCTTTTGACAAGTCTCTGTTCTAAACTCTGTTTGTACAATCCCCTGGGCTGCAGATCTCCAGTCGTGGAACTGTGCATCAACCCATGTTTGCTACCACTGCCAGCTCAGTGCTATCCCTCATTCTGCATCCTGTACTCTCTGTCATGTTCATGTCATTGAGATTCCTGTTGGAGGTCCCTGCAGCCTTGTGCTTCCACTGAGACTGTTCACAATGGGACCGTTGCACCGTCTCACGCAGCAACATTTCAAACGTTGACCTGTGCAAATGCCATAATTTTAATTGTTCATTCATTAGCTCCAACAACACCCCACCCCCCTGACCCCGGAAGGTAAAGGGCACCATCTGAGCTAGCATCTGTCCCTGACTTGCTCCACTGTCTCTCCACAGCCTTCTTGATGCACTGCCCTGATTTGAAGCTGAAAGAAGTTACTCTCTGCTGTAAGTGAAATGCTTGGAGCCCCCAAGGCCCTGATTCTGTTCTTTAAGAATTGCCTTTCCGTTAAACTTCTAGAAATCAGCTTTCCTATGTCTAGCCTTGTTAAAACAAACTGGTACTGTCTGCCACATCATTTTTTGATTCAAAAGCCTTTATCCTTGATCATTTTGCTTGTTCCCTAAAACTGCTATCTTTTTTACCCCGAGATTTCCTGTTTCCTCCAATGACCTTCTGTGTTTCCATGTGACCTTTGCCCTACATGTAATTCTGTACGAAATTGAATCAAACCCAGGCCCCTGATGCTTTGAGGCAGCAGTGCTAACCCCTGAGCCACCGAAATATCACGGCTGTCTGCCCAAACTGCTGCATCCCACATCTGGGACACCTGATATTGATCTAAAGAAGCTTTCCTGGTTGCGAGAATACTATTTTGGATTTCTTCCATAATCATGTTTACCTCACATCTCCAAAGTGTGCCTCTGAATTCACCGGTTGAAGTAATTAATTCCCCGCATTTCTTTAGCTCTCGCAAACTCTACCCATGTCTGATTCGATTTCCTTCTCTCAGTGCTCACTTTTAATTGGTAATCTTAGGCCTGAGCGATGGCCCCATTGTGAACAGTCTGAGGGGAAGCCCAAGGCTGCAGGGACCTCCAACAGGAATCTCAATGACATGAACATGACAGAGAGTACAGGATGCAGAATCAGGTAGTGGTAGCACAGGTGGGTTGATGAGCTCAATGTGGTGGCTCAGTGGTTAGCACGGCTGCCTCACAGCGCCAGGGACCCGGGTTCGATTCCCACCTCGGGTGTCTGTCTGTGTGGAGTTTGCACATTCTCCCCATGTCTGCGTGTGTTTCCTCTGGGTGCTCCGGTTTCCTCCCACAGCCCAAAGGTGTGCTAGTTAGGGTGGGTTGGCCATGCTAAATCACCCATAGTGTCCAGGGATGTGCAGATTAGTTGGGTTACAGGGGGATGGGTTTGAGTGGGATACTTTGAGGGTCGGCGTGGACTTGATGGGCCGAAGGGCCTGTTTCCACACTGTAGGGATTCTATGATGCACAGTATTATTGCTGGACTGCTAATCCAGAGACCCAGAGAATGTTCTCGGGACAAAAACAGGAGTTACTGGAAAAGCTCAGCAGGTCCAGCATCTGGGGAGGGAAATCAGAGTTAACATTTCGGGTTGAGTGACCGTTCCTCAGGACCTGGGCTCGAATCCCACAATGCAGATGGTGGCATTTGGATTCAGTGTAAAAGGAAATTCAGAATTGAGTCCAACAATGACCATGAATCCATTGTCGATTGTCAGGAGAAATCCACCTGATTCACTAATGTCCCTTAGGGAAGGAAACTGCCATCCTTACCTGGTCTGGTCTACATGTGACTCCAGACCCACAGCAATGTAGCTGACTTTTAATACCCTCTGGAGCAATTAAGGATGGGCAATAAGTGCAGCTGAGCCAACGACGCCCTCATCCTGCAAACACATAGAAGGAAACTTCAGCCCGAAGCTCATAAGCATCAGGTTTTGCTCTTGTCACAGCTTCATACTCTAGAAACTGCTCTCCTGACAAACCAGGGGTCACATTAGTAGGTGAACCTATTAGGACAGGGCACCATCATATCTAATGAACATGAGTGAATTTTCAAACCTACAGTCAGGGTTTGTACGCCATGTTGGCTGCCCATGACGACCTAGTGACCTCGTAGAATTGTGCAGAGGGATTGGTTCAGGGGATCGGGGATCTTAGCAACAGGGCTGAGCCAGAGAAACTGGAGTTGCTCCCCTTGGAGCAAAGGAGATGGCTAGATGTGGGGAAGGGTGTGATGGGTTTTAACCATGTAGTCAAAGGAAAGTTATTCCATTCCCATTAGCTGACAGTACAAGGATTGGGAGAATTAGGGACGGACGAAGATTGAGATGTGAGAATCTTGATGCAGGACATCTTCAGAACCTTCAACATGATGCTGAAGAGTGTCATACAAACAGCAGCAAAGCAGGGTTTCCAAAGGAAATTGATGGGTGCTGATGGAACATGAACTTGCAGGAACATGTGGACGCATGGCGGGGTTACCACTGACCAAATTGTTCGACAGAGGGCTAGCACAGACCTGATGGGCTGGATGGCCACCCCTCAGCAATAATCATGACTCTGACTTATGCCTGTGCTTTGCCTTTTCCCAACGTCACTGTGAATCTGATATCAAGTCTAGGGGAACTCCACGTGCCCAGCAATAGTGATGTTAAACTGGGTGAGTCGCTGATCACATTCCAGTATTTTTACAAGGCAGCAAAGCAGGAAGTAATCCCTGCATTTTTCATGTTAATTTTTACTGGCACTGAAATAAATGATTGGGCTGAAGTTAGAAGGTAAAATATCAGGAAGTTCAAAAATGTCCATGTGAAAAATATGTGCACTTTTCAGTAAGAGTGAGATTAATATTCATCAAATGGAGAATGACTTCAGTGAGGCTGTTCAACAGTGAATATAATCTCTGCATATTTGTAAAACCCACCTATCTCTGATCTAAAGAGGTGTAAATCATGTCAGAGGTGTTTTTTTGCAGTGCTAGTAACAAGTTACAAATCACGGTGATGTGTTATTATCAGTGCTATGAACCAATGTTGCCTGAGAGCAAAACAGTCGTGATACAGAGTTATAGAGTCATAGAACTGTACTGCTCCAAACAGACCCTTTGATTGAACTCATCCATGTCAACCAAATTAGTCACATATCGTTTGCCGGCATTTGGCCCATATCCCTTTCAACCCTTCCTATTCATATATCCATCCAGATGCCCTTTAAATGTTGTAACTGTACCAGCCTCCACCACTTCCTCTGGCAGCTCATTCCATACATGCACCACCCTCTGCGTGAAAAAGTTGCCCCTCAGGTCCCTTTTAAAACTACCCCCTCTCCCCTTCAACCTATGCCCTCGAGTTCTGGACTCCCCCACCCTGTCCATGTCTCTCATGATTTTATAAACCTCTATGAGGCCACCCTCTCAGCCTCCGACGCTCCGGGGAAAATAGCCCCAGCCTATTCAGCCTCTTCCTGTAGCTCAAACCCTCCAACTCTGGAAATAACCGTGTAAATCTTTTCAGTGCCCTTCTCTGGGTAAGTAAGGTAGGCACATCACTTGAGAAGATTCTGAGGGATATGTTATACATGCATTTGGAAAGGCAGGTCCTGATGACAATTAGCCAGCATGGCTTTGTGCATGGGATACATGACTCACTAAGTTGTCAGAAGTTCTTTGATGAAGTGGCCAGGAAGGCTGATGAGGGCAGGGCAGTAAATACAGTCTACATGGATTTCTGTAAGGCCTTTAATAAGGTTCCACAGGGTCGGCTGCTTTGGAAAGTTAGATCACATGGAACCCAGAGAGATCTGGCAAATTGGATACACAGTCAAGATAATAAAATGTGAGGCTGGATGAACACAGCAGGCCAAGCAGCATCTCAGGAGCACAAAAGCTGACGTTTCGGGCCTAGACCCTTCATCAGAGAGGGGGATGGGGTGAGGGTTCTGGAATAAATAGGGAGAGAGGGGGAGGCGGACCGAAGATGGAGAGTAAAGAAGATAGATGGAGAGAGTGTAGGTGGGGAGGTAGGGAGGGGATAGGTCAGTCCAGGGAAGACGGACAGGTCAAGGAGGTGGGATGAGGTTAGTAGGTAGCTGGGGGTGCGGCTTGGGGTGGGAGGAAGGGATGGGTGAGAGGAAGAACCGGTTAGGGAGGCAGAGACAGGTTGGACTGGTTTTGGGATGCAGTGGGTGGGGGGGAAGAGCTGGGCTGGTTGTGTGGTGCAGTGGGGGGAGGGGACGAACTGGGCTGGTTTAGGGATGCAGTAGGGGAAGGGGAGATTTTGAAACTGGTGAAGTCCACCTGCGATAGTTCTCCAGCTTGTTGATAAGAACTAGAGAGAGTAATAGTGAAAGGATGCTTGTCGGACTGGTGGCTAGTGGTGTGCCTCAGGGGCCAGTGCTGGGACCATTGCTATTTGTTATCTGTATCAATGATTTGATTGAGAATAGTAAGTTTGGGGATGACACGAAGATATCGTGGACAGTGAGGAAAGTTATCAGAAATTACAGCAGGATTTTGATCAGCTGGGGAACTGGGCTCAGAAATGGCAAATGGAATTTAAAACAGATAAGTGTGAGGTGTTGCATTTTGGAAAGTCAACGCCGGAGTTTCATGGTGAATGGAGTGTAGTGGAACAGAGGGACTTGGGAGTTCAGGTGCACGGTTCTCTGAAAGTGGAGTCACAGGTAGACAATGGCAGTGAAAAAGGCTTTTGGAACACTGGCCTTCATCAGTGAGGGCACTGAGTATAGATGTTGGGAAGTTATGTTGCAGTTGTACAGGATGTTGATGAGGCTGCACTTGAAATATTGTGTTCAGTTTTGATCACCTTGTTATAGTAAGGATGTTATTAAACTGGAAAGATTGCAGAAGAAATTTACAAGGATATTGACAGGACTCAGCTATCAGGCTGAGTTATAGGCAGAGGCTGGACAAGCTAGGACTGTTTACATTAGAGCGTAGAAGACTGAGGGGCTAACTTATGTAAGTCTATAAGATCATGAGAGGCATGGATGGGGTGAATGCAATCAGTCTTTTTCCCTAATTTGGGGATTTGAGGATGAGATGGCATCAGTTTCAGGCAAGGGGGCAAGAATACATGGGAACCTGAGGAGAAATATTTTTACACAGAGTATGGTACGCATATGGAATAAGCTGCCAGCGGAAGTGGTTGAGGTGGGTACATTAACAACATTTAGAAGGAATTTGGACAAATACATGGATAGGAAAGGTTGAGAAGGATATGGGCCAAATGCAGGGAAATAAGGTTAGTGTGGACATTTTGGTTGGCGTGGACCAGTCTGGGCCGAAGGGCCTATCTCTGTGCTGTAGGACTCTGTGACTCCAAGTTTAACACCATCCTTCCTATAGCAGGGAGACCAGAAGTGAACACAATACTCCAAAATGGCCTAACCAATGCCCTGTACAGCTGCAACATGACCAGCCAACTCCTGTACTCAATACACTGACCAGTAAAGGCAAACATACTGAACGCTACCTTCACTATCCTGCGACTCCAGTCTCAAGGAACTATGTACCTGCACTCCAAGGCCTCTCTGTTCAGCAGCACTCCCCAGGACCCGATCAATGAACTGTCCAAGTCCAGCCCTGATTTACCATACCAAAATACAGCACCTCACACTGATCTGAATTAAACTCCATCTGCCACTCCTGAGCCCGTTGGCCCTTTGGTCAGGATCTCTTTGTCACCTGGGATAACCTTCCTCACTGTGCACTGTACCACCGATCTTGGTGTCTTCTGTAAACGTACTGACCTCACCTATCTATTTTGCTCCCCATGCCTTTTCGGCTGAAAACAGACCATAACTTGATCAGAGTTGAAGCAGCTTCTGCAAAGAAGGCCTAAACTGAAACATGAAAGCAGAATAACTTTGCATTCTGCCAGACAGCACTTTTCTTTTTCAACCTCAGGATGTTTGAACGCACTTGTCAGCCAATGGGTGTGTTTTGGAATGTATTGACTGTCAGAATGTAGAGAAACCGTATCAGCCTGTAGTTCTACCTTTCTCAGTCTCACCTGCACAGCAACCTGAATTCTGATTCCGCACTGATCTGTGTTAAATTGCTTTTGTCCTGTGTGTGTTGTTCGATTTGAGCATGTTTATCCATCTTCTATCCGCCTCCCCCCCCTATTTATTTCAGAAACCCGTTCCCCATCCCCCATTTTCTGAAGAAGCGTCTAGGCCCGAAACGTCAGCTTTCCTGCTCCTCTGATGCTGCTTGGCCTGCTGTGTTCATCCAGCTCTACACCTTGTTATCTCAGATTCTCCAACATCTGTAGTTTCTGCTATCTCTGAAACCTTTTTAACCACCCTGTCTACATCTGATGCAAATTCCAAAGAATTATCTCCCTGAACCCCTGGGTCTCTCTGCTCTGCAACCTCACCTAGGGCCCTACCATTAATTGCTCTGTAACTCTTCAGCAGATCTGTCTGAATTAAATAGGCAGACACAGCAAGAACTGCAGATGCAGCATGGTTTTGTGTGCACTGGAATTTCAGAGCCTGCTGCGAATTGCAGCTGTCATTTGCAGCTTGTTTATTGCTGTTGCACTGCAGGGTGCTTCGTCATGGAGGGGCTGAACTGTGCAGCTCGCCTGCTCAGCTTCCGTGCCATACTCGCACAATGAGTTTAAAAAATGTTTTGTGTTCAAGTGACAGCCTGTCAGCAGCTCACCCCCACCCCCTCCGGCCCTCCCCGTACCT
>NC_081393.1:15086978-15116978 GCF_030684315.1 Stegostoma tigrinum
CCGCCTCCTGTGCTGTAAACAAGGTGCATCTGCCAGTGCCCCACTCACACTCATACACACACTCACACACACACTCACTCACCACACACACACACACACACACACACACACACACACACACACACACACACACACACACACACACACACACACACACACACACACACACACCTGTAGCAGTTACTGCAGATAATTACAGACTCAGGCAGTGGTGAGATAGATGGTGGGTCCACCTGGATCATTTTGAACAGGACCTGAAAACAATTCCCAGTAGAACCGAAGCCCCAGATAAAGACAGAAAGTGCCGGAGAAACACAGCAGCTCTGGAGAGAAGGTCAGAGTTCATCGTTCCAGTCGAATCCCCACAGGTAGTGTGTGGCCATTGAATTTAGCATTCCCTGTATCCTGCACAGAGGCACTGGGCCAAGTGGGTCTCTCAAAAGCTGTACACGGCTGTCCCAGCGAGCCTTCGGTGGTCGTTACAAAGTGGCATCTGTAGGACCTGCGCTTCTGTTTGGCTTGTGCTGGAAGCTCTGCAATATGCAGCGAGCTCCATGCATCGAGAGCTTCCCTCGGGCCTCATTAATTTAACAACACCGCATTAAGTGTAATGTTGACAATAAGTCTGTGTGCAAACGAAAACTAATTTCACATGTTCGGGGGCGCCGAGATGGTTGCAAATTAATTGTGGGAGAAAGGCTGCTGGGCTGCGCGGTGCGTGGAAGCGTCACACTGTGTTTGAGAGCAGAGACTGACTGGGAAGTGGCTCTGGGTGTAGAAAAACATGCAGTGCCAATGCCAGAGATTCTTCCAGGGTCAGCGAAAGCCAAGTGCTTTTGTCGCGAGACTGTGATTCTGGGGACCAGGCTTCTGTCCTGCCACAGCAGATTCAGTTCTTTTAAAAAATCAGGAAATAAGGGTCAAAGTGAAGGTGTATTGACTGTCTTAAAAACCCAGTGTGAACCAGGACCCGAGATAATGGGAACTGCAGATGCTGGAGAATTCCAAGATAATAAAATGTGAGGCTGGATGAACACAGCAGGCCAAGCAGCATCTCAGGAGCACAAAAGCTGACGTTTCGGGCCTAGACCCTTCATCAGAGAGGGGGATGGGGGGAGGGAACTGGAATAAATAGGGAGAGAGGGGGAGGCGGACCGAAGATGGAGAGAAAAGAAGATAGGTGGAGAGAGTATAGGTGGGGAGGTAGGGAGGGGATAGGTCAGTCCAGGGAAGACAGACAGGTCAAGGAGGTGGGATGAGGTTAGTAGGTAGATGGGGGTGTGGCTTGGGGTGGGTGGAAGGGATGGGTGAGAGGAAGAACCGGTTAGGGAGGCAGAGACAGGTTGGACTGGTTTTGGGATGCAGTGGGTGGAGGGGAAGAGCTGGGCTGCTTGTGTGGTGCAGTGGGGGGAGGGGACGAACTGGGCTGGTTTAGGGATGCGGTGGGGGAAGGGGAGATTTTGAAACTGGTGAAGTCCACATTGATACCATTAGGCTGCAGGGTTCCCAGGCGGAATATGAGTTGCTGTTCCTGCAACCTTCGGGTGGCATCATTGTGGCACTGCAGGAGGCCCATGATGGACATGTCATCTAAAGAATGGGAAGGGGAGTGGAAATGGTTTGCGACTGGGAGGTGCAGTTGTTTGTTGCGAACTGAGCGGAGGTGTTCTGCAAAGCGGTCTCCAAGCCTCCGCTTGGTTTCCCCAATGTAGAGGAAGCCACACGGGGTACAGTGGATGCAGTATACCACATTGGCAGATGTGCAGGTGAACCTCTGCTTAATATGGAAAGTCATCTTGGGGCCTGGGATGGGGGTGAGGGAGGAGGTGTGGGGGCAAGTGTAGCATTTCCTGCGGTTGCAGGGGAAGGTGCCGGGTGTGGTGGGGTTGGAGGGCAGTGTGGAGCGAACAAGGGAGTCACAGAGAGAGTGGTCTCTCCGGAAAGCAGACAGGGGTGGGGATGGAAAAATGTCTTGGGTGGTGGGGTCGGATTGTAGATGGCGGAAGTGTCGGAGGATGATGCATTGTATCCGGAGGTTGGTGGGGTGGTGCGTGAGAACGATGGAGATCCTCTTTGGGCGGTTGTGGTGGGGGTGGGGTGTGAGGGATGTGTTGTGGGAAATGCGGGAGATGCGGTCAAGGGTGTTCTCGACGACTGTTTGGGGAAAGTTGCGGTCCTTGAAGAACTTGGACATGTGGGATGTGCGGGAGTGGAATGTCTTATCGTGGGAGCAGATGCGGCGGAGGCGGAGGAATTGGGAATAGGGGATGGAATTTTTGCAGGAGGGTGGGTGGGAGGAGGTATATTCTAGGTAGCTGTGGGAGTCGGTGGGCTTGAAATGGACATCAGTTACAAGCTGGTTGCCTGAGATGGAGACTGAGAGGTCCAGGAAGGTGAGGGATGTGCTGGAGATGGCCCAGGTGAACTGAAGGTTGGGGTGGAAGGTGTTGGTGAAATGGATGAACTGTTCGAGCTCCTCTGGGGAGCAAGAGGCGGCGCCGATACAGTCATCAATGTACCGGAGGAAGAGGTGCACAAACAACTGCACCTCCCAGTCACAAACCATTTCCACTCCCCCTCCCATTCTTTAGATGACATGTCCATCATGGGCCTCCTGCAGTGCCACAATGATGCCACCTGAAGGTTGCAGGAACAGCAACTCATATTCCGCCTGGGAACCCTGCAGCCCAATGGTATCAATGTGGACTTCAACAGTTTCAAAATCTCCCCTTCCCCCACCGCATCCGTAAACCAGCCCAGTTCGTCCCCTCCCCCCACTGCACCACACAACCAGCCCAGCTCTTCCCCCCCACCCACTGCATCCCAAAACCAGTCCAACCTGTCTCTGCCTCCCTAACCGGTTCTTCCTCTCACCCATCCCTTCCTCCCACCCCAAGCCGCACCCCCAGCTACCTACTAACCTCATCCCACCTCCTTGACCTGTCTGTCTTCCCTGGACTGACCTATCCCCTCCCTACCCCCCCACCTATACCCTCTCCACCTATCTTCTTTACTCTCCATCTTCGGACCGCCTCCCCCTCTCTCCCTATTTATTCCAGTTCCCTCCCCCCATCCCCCTCTCTGATGAAGGGTCTAGGCCTGAAACGTCAGCTTTTGTGCTCCTGAGATGCTGCTTGGCCTGCTGTGTTCATCCAGCCTCACATTTTATTATCGTGAACCAGGACCCAGTCTGTTTGACTGAGCAATTAATGCTGGACTACCTACCTCCTGTGAATGAATTTAAACAGGAATTTCACTGCCTTTCCCGCTCAGCACAGTCACTGTGGGACACACACGGCTCCCTGCCGTTTCCCAACACTACGTCCCAAACAAAAGGAGGGCTTGCGTAGCTGTCCCAGGACATCCCAGTCAGCTCCAGAGGCTGGGTCGCAGGCTTGGCATTGTCAGGAAACGTGGCACGCAGCGAGATCCCCGAAACCGCTCAGATGTTTCCGGGCTTGGTCAACAGTTCGCAGTTCAGCAGGACTGACTGCTCACCTTCAAAATACCGTCCCGCAACACAGTGTCCAGCTGAGAGGGCAAAAGGCAACATGTCTCCCCGGGACGGTTACGGCCTCTCCCCGGGACGTTTACGGTCTCTCCCCAGGACGGTTACAGTCTCTCCCCGGGACGTTTACGGCCTCTCCCTGGGACGGTTACGGCCTCTCCCTGGGACGGTTACGTCCTCTCCCCGGGATGTTTACGGCCTCTCCACAGGATGGTTACGGCATCTCCCCGGGATGGTTACAGCCTCTCCCTGGGACGGTTACGGCCTCTCGCTGGGATGGTTACGTCCTCTCCCCGGGATGTTTACGGCCTCTCCCCGTGATGGATACGGCCTCTCCCCAGGACGTTTACGGCCTCTCCCTGGGACGGTTACAGCCTCTCCCCAGGACAAATTACGGCCTCACCCCGGGACGTTTACGGCCTCTCCCCGGGACGGTTATGGCCTCTCCCTGGGACGGTTACGGCCTCTCTCCGGGACGGTTACGGCTTCTCTCTGGGACGGCTACAGTGTCTCCCGGGGACGGGTACGGCCTCTCCCCAGGACAGTTATGGTCTCTCCCCAAGACGTTTACAGCCTCTCCCCAGGACGGTTACAGTCTCTCCCCGGGACGGTTACAGCCTCTCGCTGGGACATTTATCATTAGTATTCAAAGTGTGCAATCTGGCCGATTGTGTTGAGTGGCAGAGCAGGTTCGATGGGCTGAATGGCCTCCCCCTTATGTTCCTGTGATTGTACTGAACAATACAGCATGCTGTCAGTAGGACATTAGCGTTGTCAGCCTCACTGTTGGGAGTGGGACTGGAACCGATGACCTGCAGACTCTCAGAGACACTTACTGAGTGGCACTTCCTCCCCCCCCCACCCCCGGCCCGTGTATCTCTGGGCGCAGGAGCACGTGAGCTCACGATGCCATTGGCAAACGTTATAGCAGTGAAAGGTATTCACCCTGTGAGCCCCCTGATGCGTGGCCTCTCCCCGGCCCCTTCCAAGCTTTGGGCATGGAGCAGCACCTGGAGCGCGGATCGCTCAGTCAGAGCGGGAGCTGGGGGCGAAGGAAGGACAGAGGGAGACATCGGATAATGGGGCTGTGGAGTCACTGAGGGATTGGGGCAGAGTGGGTGGGGAGAGAAGCGGACGGAAGCGGGTGAGGGCATCTGCCCGACTTGCTCGGGCTCAGTTGAAAGGTGGAGGAGGTTATGAACGCGCTGGAGGAGGAGAGTAGAGGGGGTTACTGTGCCAGGCAGTGGCCTGGGTTTATAGATAGGTTGAACCACAAACCTGAAATCCACCCCCCCCCGGCCTTTCACCTTCAAATTAATTTTATTTAAACCAGTGTGTTCAGGCTTTGCTACGATACACCGTCTGGAGCAGGTGGGACGTGAACCCAGGCTCCCTGGCCCAAAGGTAGGGACACTGCCACTATGCTGCAAGAACTCAATTGCCCCCTAGTTTTTGACCTGTCAGAGGTGTGTCATCATCTCACACACCTCTATCAGGGCCCCCACCCTCAGCCCTCTCTGCTCCAAAGATTATCCAAAGATACTCCATCCCAGGCATCATCCTGATGCATCTCCTCTCCACTGCCCCCGCAGTGCGATCCCATTGTCGAGTACCACCTTTGTCTGAGGGTGGGGCAGTGACTTGGAAGAGACAGTTTCTCTTTGATAGATAACTTCCTCAATATGCTGAGATACCCCCCCCCAAGCCCCTCCCACGGAAGAGCACGCCCTACGCCCCCATAATCCTGAGCCATTCAGATCATGCCCCTTGGGACTGCGCTGAAGGGTTGGAATGGGAGAGACCGATGAACCGAATGTCCGTCGGCTGCCGAAATGGCTGCAGGTCTGGGGGGACATGTTCTGATATCCAGGCTGGAGGAGCGTGGGATTCTGGGAAGGCCAAGTGGTCCTTGTGCTTGATTGGGGGTGTGGGGGGGCGGGTTCAGAAGCAGAAAGGTCAGCACTCAGGCCAGTGGTAAACAGAACTGAAAGAGACAGGTCATGAGGGGAGGGACAACACAGAATTAATCCCCTCAGCGAGAGGCTAGGTGCTTACCATGACCCCTCGGTTAGCAGCACACACTCTCACTGCGGTGGACAGGATAATAAAAGTTGTATTTGATTCTGGCCCTTGGTGATGAAGTGTATTGTTGCGTGGATCAGATTGTGCTGGGAACACTCTAGCCTGACCTGGTCAAACAAAGGGGACGAGACAAAACTGACAGATTCACTCTGACACATGGAGAGCCACTGCCTGCGGGCAGACAGCTCATAGACTGCAGGGAAATGCAGCCTGGCCTCACAACTCCCGCTCTCCCACTGACGCTCGCTGTTAACCCTTCGCTCCCTGCATCACCGTTGGCTCTCAGAGCTTCCCATACTTGGGATGATACATCCATCCCTGATTTGCTGTCTGACTTGGCAGCACATGTATTATTTCTGGTTTTTGAACACCACAGAGAGTCAGGCTCGTACTGAGTCAGATATCTCGAAGTTTATGGGTGACTGTGAGTTTGAACATAGTGTCTCAAACTTGCAGGGACAGTCTAGGTGATCCTGCCAATTGATTATTATTACGTTCCATGTATAGTTGCTAGGCTGTTGACCACATCTACGTTCTACTCTGGAGTGTCACACATCCTCACGCCACCCAGCTGTCCTAAAGGTACAGCTCATGTCTGGGTGATAATATGGCAATGATACATCACCAGAACACACAAACCCATTGGCCAAACAGGAAAATCCTGCCACAACACGCATTCCAGAACTCCCTGCCCTCTCCCCACCCAGGGACCAGAACCCTGCTCCTCCCTGGCCTACTCTTCTGTTTGTGTCAGCCCTATCATGTGCTCCCACCACCGACACCAGGCGTGCCAGCTTCACCACAGACTTGCTTCTGCTTCAGAAAGGTTCGACTCGAGAAATGTGCATCCGCTCTGTTATTTCGGCTTGTTTGAGTGCGAGGGGTTAACAGTGAATGTAAACAGCCACTGGGATAAACCCAGAGCTGTTTCATCTCGATCCAGACCAAGCTCCTGATCTGTACACGCTTCGAGCAAAAGCTGCCGCACACTGCTTCGCCACCAAGTGACCTCCCAGCCCGGGCCACCCAGCTCGTTGGGCTGTTTGGAATCCTCTCCTTTTCTCCCTGGGTTTATTGCGGCCTCGGGTGGATGAGATTGATTCCTGTTCGGTGCCAGCCTGCATTTCCACATTAAAGCGTGGAATTGGCGCAGTTTACAACTTGTCTTTTCACTGTGGTGTGAGGGCTCAGATGCCTTCACAAAGATTTTGCTGAAGCTCCTGATGCTGGAGTTGACGACGTCCATGTTGTGTGACTCTGCTTCTGCCTGATGCCAGTCATTCCCCTTGATGTTGGTGTCTGACAGGGTGAGAAATGGATTTCTTGTTGGACCTCTCAGTATCTGATCACCACGGTCACCAGTTCTCACCTCTTTCACACTGATACTGCACCATTTTTGGCTCTGGTATCAGTGCTTTACCTTTGATATTCTTTCTCTGATTCAATCCTCTCTTGGTCTCCCTTTCCTCCTCTAACTCACCTTTTTGAACCGACCCCTTGGCCAAACTGTCTGTGACCTGCCTGTGCACGTCCCCATGTTGCTCCCTGTGAGCTCGGGCTGATCATTGCTCCTTCGGTTCCGCCATGCCTTAGCTGAAGCCCCAGTTAATCTTGCTGCAGGACGTGTCAATAGGGGACACTGTCACGTCTGGCTTCGCTGGCAGAGCAGGGTGAGAGTGCGCAGTGTCGGCTGAAGGCAGTGTGCAGCTCTGATGGAGGACAGCTTGCACTTTGCGTACATCTTCATTTAACATGAAGTGAAGCTCAGACTCTGTCCTCCCACTGGAGGGAGACCTCACAATTCGAAATGGGTTCCTCTCGGTGCCCTGGCCACTGTTTAACCCGAACACCTCCCCCCGCACTCACGGACTCACTCATATACACACTCACTCACTGACACTCTCCCCACACACACACACACACACACACACACACACACACACACACAAACACACACTCACTCTCTTGCACACATACACTCTCACACTCTCTCTTTCATGCACACACACTCACATACACACACACACTCAAACACACACATGCACACACTCACATACATACACACTCACACACACACACGCACACACTCACACTCAAACACACACACTCACACTCACTCACTGACACTCTCTCTCTCACACACACACACTCATTCACATTCTCTCTCTCACACACATGCACAACTCTCTCACGCTCTCTCTGTCACACAGACACACTCAAACGCACATGCACACACACATGTGCACAGGCACACACTCATGCACATGCACACATGCATACACTCTTGCACACACACTCGCACATGCACACAATTGCACATCCACACACACTCACATACACACATGTGCATGCGCACACACACTAACACGCTAATTACTAACTACTCCCTAACGGGGCTAAATTCTACTGGAATGCCGTTCCAATAAGCACAAGTCCCATTGATAGAAACCCAGTTAAAAGGCAACAATAAATTAAAACCTAATCTCTCCGCATTTGCTCAGGACTGCGCTTTCTGGAACGCTTCTCCGTTACACCGCAAACACCTTTGTTCCATTGATTCTGCTGTCAGGGACATGTTTTTTTCTCTGTAATTTCATCGGTGAGGGACTTGCCTTTAACGTGGTGTGACCTTTATCGAACAGCTGGTGCTTTCTGAGAGAGCTGAGCAATTTCTTGTGTGAGCTCGGAGCTTAGCGCTCAGATGGTGGGCTCGCTTTCCCCTCAGATGACAGCAGGCTCTCACCCTGATTTTCCAAAGCCCTCATCTCTCTCCCCACCCACTCACACGTGAACTTCTTCCAACATTGGTTTCAGGCTGTCAAAGCCATCAGTTTTAAGTTCAGTTGGTTTTCTGTGTCTAAGTGCTTGGCTTAAATTAATTGGCCACATTCAAACTTGTGGTCTCGATACAAAAGCTGCTTTACCTGCTACCTGTGAGGCCTTTTGACAGACTGGCTTCACCTTTTGGGGCTCTCCATACAGTAGGTGTAAACCTCCGAGCACAGACAAAGCACCAGCTCTTAAAAGGACCACGGCAAAAACTTCAGGTTCCTCATTTTAGCCACTTTTGCGAGCCTACTTTTTAAATCCTTCTGTTCAGAGATGTTATTACGCAGCTCTGGAGCAGGTGGGACTTGAACCCTTTCAGTCAGGGGTTGGGACACTACCAGTGCACCTCAAAATCCCCTTGCTACCCATTTTGAATGGTGCACTGATTACTCATTGGCACCCAGTGCCACGCATCTGCATCTCACGGCCACAAAAGTAGTTTAATTGTGTCCCTCAACATGAAGTTGGCAGCCAAAGTGTGTGAGAAGCCGACTTGCCCAATGTACTTAGACCTCCCGTTTATCCAGCTGGTTCTGCGGTTACTCAGGGCCGATCGAGCTTCTTAGCCCAGCCGCTCAGGAGCATTGTTTCACACCTTCCCAGAGCAGCTGGTGAACTTGAAGCCTCCCGGTCCAGAGGCAGGGACACTGCCGCTGCACCACAGCTCAGTGGCAGGAGGCGATCCCCGTGACCGAGGGCATTCCCACCTACGTTTGGGATCTCCAGTGGTTTCGTGCGAGGGGAATTGGTTTCCAGCAGGAAGGAAGGTCAGGAGGCAGAGGATCTGAGCCGATTGTTGAGGTGGTGGGGGTTGGGGGGGGGGGGATGCTGGGGTTTAGGAGGCAGGGAGTCACATGGACAGCAAAGGAGCTATCAAAAAGGTCATCCTCATCAATTTGCGACGTGGTGCCCTCCTCCCCCTGAGCTGGGCACTGCCCTGCTGTGTTCTGCTCCGACACAGCTGTACCACAGGCCTGTCCTCACTGTTCTAGCGAAGGCCTGATGCAGCTTGCTTGGCTGTGGAAGGAGATCAGAGGGATGCTGGAAGAGTGCGTAAGAGGAAAACCAAATTCCCAGGGTCTCTCCCGTTTCTCGGGCCACCTTCCGGACGGCTTTGCTGGAAGTTTCGGGTGGGGTCTGCGACTGAGCCTGTGCACTGTCCCTCCTGCTGATGTGGCACTCCACCCGCACATTCTCCTGACAGCGTGCGTCTCATTTCCAACCGGACTCAGTCGGCCAACTGCGATGGAATCTGATCCAGGCGGCCGGAGAATACCCACGGTGCAGAAATGGGCCGTTCGGCCCGTCGAGACTGCACCAACCCCTCCCCCCCAAAATCCAGCCCTGTACCCTTTGCTTCGCTCTCTCACACACACAAGTGACTACAGGCCTGTCCAGGTGAAGGAAGTTGGGGAGGGGGGGGGTGCGGGGAGTGGTCAGTAAAACCCTGTGACGTGCCTGCTGGGACACAGGCCCCCAGGGTTGGGAAAGGGCAGTCGGAAGGTTATGGAAGCTTCTATTCTGCATGCCAAATGTTTTGCCCGGTATTCCCAGTCACCGGTGAGCCACTCCCTAAGGGAGGGAGTGAAGGGCCCATCATGCCTGCAGCGGCCTAAGAACTCCAACCCTGTTTTCCAGCCTGCTCAAGGGTTGTCTCCTGGGGCTGTGCCACGGCCCATTCAGGTCTGAAAGTCAGCGTGTTTTCCTGATGTGGCCTCCCCGAGGAGCCTGAGGACGGGCGTGCCGCGCCAGCTGGAGGGTGTGGTTCTGTATGAGCTGTGAGCTTGTCGGTGTGCAGGTTTGCACGTGCTCGGAGAGTCTCGTCCCCTTATCGGCACCGCGCAGGCTCTCCAGCGTGTGGCCAATCAGCTGATGCCGGCGTTGGGAAGAACTCTTTGGGAGTTAGCCCGCAGCCAGCTGCGGTCAGCGCACTGCAGAAGCAGCGCTGTTTATAGGCCTGAGGGCACTGTCCCCAGCTGGGCTCGGCTGGCCTGAAATCTGCCTGCACTGGCTCAGTGTCGGTGCAGCTGGGCGCCGGGTGGATGCTGCTGTGTTTGAGCAGGCAATGGGGAAGATGACGGATGTGAGCCTGTGCTCGGTGGCACAGTAAATTAAGGTTGCTGCCAACGCAGAATGAGCATGTTGAGGACCCCGCTTTGCCAGTTGAATTGGCATTCCCACTAGGAACAGCAGAGTGGCATGGTCACTGAACAGCTCATGTCCTGGGGGTCCGGGTTTGAATCCCAAGGCAGCAGATGGCAGAATTGGGAATGAAGGGTCTAATGATCTCTGTGAATCCATTGCCAATTGTTGGGAAAATCCCACCTGGTTCACTCATGTCCTTGAGGGAAGGAAACTGCCATCCTTAGCTGGGTCTGGCCTACTTGTGACTCCAGGCCCACAGCAATGTGGTTGGTTCTCAGCTGCCCTCTGGGGTGGGGTGAAAAATGCTACATTGTCATCCCGTGAAATGTTAAAAGAAATACTTCACACAGGCATCTGGGCATCAGGGCCACTGTTGAGCAGGGAGGAAGGAGATCCTCAATCTGACAATCTGAAACTGACCTCGTTGAGCCCAGGAGTGTGGGCACAGGCAAATGATCATTTATCAGGGCACACAGTCGCACGAGCAAGTGAGCACTCCGACAGCTCGCCGCAGCACCAAGGTGAAACTCTGCAGGCTGATGGAAGTCTGAACTCAGAAAGAACAGCATCTGTGGGCAGAGAAAATCCAGAGTTCCTCTTTACAAGGCCCGTTACCTTTCTGGTCCGAGTGTGACTTACCTCTGGATGAACACAGCAGGCCAAGCAGCATTTTAGGAGCACAAAAGCTGACGTTTTGGGCCGAGAGCCTTCTTGATGATGAAGGCTCTAGGCCCGAAACGTCAGCTTTTGTGCTCCTAAGATGCTGCTTGGCCTGCTGTGTTCATCCAGCTTCACACTTTGTTATCTCGGATTCTCCAGCATCTGCAGTTCCCATTATCTGTGTGATTTATCTCTGATTTGTTTGCATTGAAAGGACTCACGTGTTTTGGTGCGGGGATAGTGTTTGAATTGAGGGATGTGACAGCATTGTAGTTTTGGTGCAATTTCACTCGTGCTCGTGCTGAGTGTTTCCAGTGCAGGGTGTCCATTCGAAGTCTCACCAAATCCCTCAACACTGCCCATTCGCTGACCCTCCTCAGCCCATCCTCACCGCTGCACTGTCAGATCTCCATTCCCCACACCAACCAGCTTGTCTGAAGCACTGTTTCATCCCAGCCATGTCACCATAGGTCAGCGCTTTCCCCCAGGCCAGTAAGGGAGTGTAAGGGAATGGTTGAGTTAAAATCCTCGGCTGAGCTGTTTGCTTCCAGATTGAAATGCTGCAGTCCCTTTGGCAACACTGGAGAGCAGGGAGCTTCCAGTCTCTCCCTCTCACTCACACACACTCACACTCACTCTCTCACTCACACACACTCACGCTCTCTCTCACACATACGCACTCACTCTGTCTCACACACACTCACTGTCTCTCACACAGTCTCTCACACACACAATCTCTCTCACACACACTCACACACCCACACACACTCACACCTGCTCCCACACACTTACACCCACACACCCACACACACTCACACCCACACACACATGCACCCACACACACCCACACCCACTCACACGCACACACACATTCACCCATGCACATACACAGTCACACTCACACACACACACACTCACACTCGCAGCCCCCCCCACACACACACACTCAAACACACACCCACACCCACGCACACTGACACTCACGCACACTGACATTCACACACACATGCACCCACACCCACTCACACCAACACACTCTCATGCACACACACATTAGCCCATACATGCATGCACCCACAGACACACACAAACACACTCACACACGTACCCGCACACTCACCTACACACCCACACACACACACTCGCACCCACACACACACACACACACACACTTGCGCCCACACACACACTCATACCCACACACACAGTTGCACCCACACACACTCGTACCCACACACACACTCACAGACACGCTCACACACACCACACACTCGCGCGCACACACACACTCACACCCACACACACTCAGACACTCACACACACACGCATGCACGCGCACATAAATACACATGCAAATACACACTCACAAGCATACACACACACACATGCACACACACACACTGACACACACACACACACACACACACACACATACACACACACACATGCACACACACGCACACACACACACTCACACACACATACTCACACACACACACTCACACGCAGACACACACACACACAGACACACACTCTCACGCAGACACACACACGCACTCACACGCAGACACACACACACAGACACACACTCACACGCAGACGCACACTCACACGCAGACACACATACACCGACACACACACGCACTTACACACATACACACACACAGACACACACATACACTCACATGCAGACACACTCACATACGTGCACATACACACACACACACACACACACACACTCAGACACACACGCAAACACACAGACACACACTCACACCCCGATGCACACAGCCTTGCCAGCTGCCACAGAGAACTGAGGCTGAGTGCCTCTGTTGGGACGGGAGGGAGGTAGCAGTGTGCTGGGGGAGGTGGGGAGCCTGACAGGACAGTGCTGTCACAGTGTCAGCCCAGCAGGAGTTCAACTTTCCAACTCTGGATAGTGCACTCGACAAGCCTTCAAGTTGGAATCAGGCCAAATGCGAGTGCTGTACTGGAGCCGAGCCTTTCAGGACTGAAGCGAGCAGACGCTGTTGAATTACAGTCGGTGAGGAAGGAGCGAGAAAATAAAACCAGCAAGCTCCCAGCCCTATCAAATCCAGTCATCTCGTTTCAGCAAACGGCTGGGGAGAGATGGTCTGTGCTTTTGGCTTGCTCGTATTTTTAGCTCGCTTGCAATGTGACTGATTCACAGCCTTTTATTTTCAAAAAGAAAAGAACAAGAAATAGCAGGAGGCAGCGAGCAAAGGGTCAGGTTTCACCTTTAGACTGCAGTCAATGGCGAACTGGACAGGATCCGGAGCACACCGAGTGAGTACTGGATGAATGAAATGCAGGGAGAAGCTTCAGGGAGATTTTCTCTGCATTGTATTGTGCTGGGGGATTCCAATGCAGGAAGACAGCCAGGATGGTAAAAAGGAAAAACTCCATTCGCTCGCCATCGCTAGGAGCTCAGGCTCTCACTAAGAATCCAGCCCGTGTTCACATGCAATGCCCAAATGGGCCATTTTGCAATGTGACAGCAAAATCCTTGAAAATTGAGATGCCTCCACATGGAAATGGCAGGTTCATACTCAGACAGAGGACTCACTCAGAACTTATTGCTTGGTAAAGGTTTGGATCTGAAAAGACATTATTAACCAGCAGAGAGCTCCTTTTGGGGAAGAGAAGGCAACAGGGTTTGTGTGGAGGTGTGCTCATCCCTCCGATGTCACTTCTCCAATTCCACACCGCCCTGCCATGAATCCCAGTGTTTCCCGAACCCAAACAGGAACTTTGTCAGAAATCTGGTTTTGCTAATCTGAGCATCAGGATGTCTGGCCTGGTGTGAGCTGGGTGCAAAGTGAGAGAGAGAGAGAGAAGCAGGTGGAAAAGTGTCGTCAGAGGATGGCCTGTGTACACAATGTCCTGTAGATGCCTAGCAATTGAACACTCGGGAGCAACGAAAGATTGTCCAGAATGCAGCCTCAACCTGCTGAGTTTCTCCAGCACTTTTTGTTTATTCGTGCAGAGGGTTTGATGGTTTGGGAGTGCTCTGGACAGACAGTATCTGCTGTTCTTGTTACTGGAGTCCATTCAGATTATATTTGGAGCCCCTGTTCCTGGGGAGTGTTTGGTAGTTTCAGGATGCTGTTCTCAATTGTAGTCAGACTACACCTGGGGGCTCCTGTTTGTGGACAGTGTGAAATAGTTTGAGAATGCTTTCTGGATCCTGGACAGTCTCTCCCCAGAGTTCCTGTTACTGTAATGAGTGTTTGATGCTTTCAAAATGTTGTCCTGGAGGCTGTTATTTTAAGAATGCTTTTCCCCATTCCTGAATAGACTGTACTTGAGATTCCTGTTTCTGAAGAGTGTTTGCTGTTTTCAGAATGCTGCCAACTATTGTGGAGGGACTGCACCTTGAATTCCTGTTACTCAAGCATACTTGATATTTTGAGAATGTCGGCCTCTCTTATAGACAGTTAGTGATTCCTGTTACCTGAGAGAGTGCTTGTCGTTTTCAGAATGCTGTTCTCAATTCTCATCATACTGTTGCTGCTACTCCTGGGGTGTGTTTCGGAATGCTATTCCCTGTTCTGGAGCAGAGGAGATCCAGTGCCTGGAACCAGTTGAGTGATCAGTCGAATGTATTGGATCCTGATGCCCGAAAGGCCAGGGGACTGTTGGGGGCACTTGTGGCTGGTGTGTAGGGGGAGACTGTATGAACTCTATTTCAGAGGCTGCTTGGGAGGAGTGGCAGGTGGATGTGAAATGTTCGCACTTGCTCAGCAGTGAGGTGATTTTCCCCAAAACTGCGTTGAATAGAAGCTTACACCGAACGTGCAAATCTGAGCGGTTTCTCATCACACAGGAAGCTTGTACTCGGGTGCATGCTGAGGCTCCCGGCCCCTCGCTGTGCCTCCAACGCTGTTGGTGAGCAGCAGCAGAAACTGGAATTTTACAAAGTGCTTTCCAGACCCTCAGCTGGTACGACTCGCGCTGTCCCCCCACTCCCCGGGTTCTGGGCTCACACTTGGGACTTGTGCTGTGCACTTTGAAGGGAGTGCCGTGAAGGTCTTTGTTTGCAGGAGATCCCACAGCAACTAATGGTCGTTGCTTGTGAGTCAAGGACCTCTGACTGAGTTGCGATCATGTTGCTGTTTGTTTGAGCTTGCTGTGCTCCAGTGGACTGCTCCATTTCTCAGATAACCAGGTGTAGAGCTGGAGGAACACAGCAACTTCGTGGCAGCAGGAAAGCTGACGTTTCGGGCTGAGACCCTTCTTCAGAAAGGGGCGGTCTAGGCGAGAAACGTCAGCCTTGCTGCTCCTCTGATGCTGCTTGGCCTGCTGTGTTCACCCAGCTCCACACCTTGTTATCTCAGATTCCCCAGCATCTGCAGTTCCTACTATCTCTGCTCGTTTTCCCACGTGGCTGCACACATCTCCCGACATTTCATTGGCTACTGATTGCTTCAGGTCATCCTGGCGTTTGTGAAATCTGAATGCACACTTGCACTGGCTGTCTGTTCCATCCCCTCTTTCACAGTGGATATGTGCACAATTTCATCTCTGATTTTACAGCGATTGAACATCTCATCTCTTTCCAAAAGACAGAATCCTGTCTGCCTCAACCTTCCTGTCCAACTGCTTTATTACAAATTGTTCTTTCCTTCAATTCATTGTAACCTCTGCACTTTGCTCAAGATGTTGCTGATGTACAGGGCTGACATAATGAAGTCGAAATTCAAGGCAGGGCTTTGAGAACCATCACTATGAAGCATTCTTCAAACAGGTGAAGACTTAGGATGGGGATCACATCATCATCCCCCGCACGGTCTGTGCCCTGTTCTGTGTGGCTGCTATCGCCAGTGTCGTGCCCTGTTTCCGGGGAACCTTGTTCCACGTTCTTTCCAAACAGCAGACAGGTGATAACGAAGCCTGAAAGGATCAGAAGTTCAGGCAGGCAGTGGTCGAGTGGGATGGCCACTTGATGGCTAATCCAGAGACATGGGTCATGTCCTGCGGTCCCGGGATTCAATCCCATTCCAGCAGACAGTGGAATTTGAATTCCACAAAGATTGTGGAATTCTGGGTTTGATGATGTCTGTGAAACCGTTGCCAGTTGTCCCCCCACGCCCCCCCCCCCAGTCCCCTCAGGCCCCTGTGGGAAGCAAAGCATTGTCTTTAGCTGGCCCGGCCCACGAGTGATGCCAGCTTCACAGCAACATGGCTGACTGCGAATGGGTAAGTACAAACGGAGACAGATTTATCCAGAACGTAACCCCTTTTCCATCGCTGCCTTGCAGCCAGTGCAGTTGAAGGATTTTGCCGTGAGTGAATGTACCTACGATATTTGTCCCATGATCTCCTCACCGTGTTCAAATTGTGTCGTGACACATCAGATTCTAAAGGGACTTGGCAGGGTCAATGTTGAGAGTGTCGTCCCCCTCTTGGGAGAGTCTAGGGCCAGCCTCAGAATAACAGGGCGCCAATTGAAGACTGAGATGGGGAGGGGATTTCTTCTTTCAGAGGGTTGTGAGTCTTTGGAATTCCTGGGCACAGAGAGCTGGAGGGTCAGAGTCTTTGTGCACATTGAAGGCTGAGACAGAGCGATTCTTGTTCAGTTGGGGAACCAAGCATTGTGGGGTAAGGGCAGGAAAGTGCATGTAAAGGGTGTCGGATCAGCCCTGGTCCTATTGAATGGGGTAGCAGGCTCGAGGGGCCGAGTAGCCTACTAGTGTTCCTATTTCTTGTTGTGTTATTGGCATTGAAACTCATTTCACCCATCACGTGCTCCCACAGTGCACAGGCACACGCCACATCTTGGGTGGAACTGGATGGCCATTGCTTCATTGAGTCTGGGCCCCAACACAGGAGCTGTCTCCTTATCTACCCCTCCAAGCCTGGAGGGCCTAGCCCAGTGAGGGATTCTGGCCTGCTTGGGCTGAAGGCCTGTTTGCACGCTCTATCACTTTGTGACTGTATGGCTGCAATAATTGCAGAGGGAAACTCACCACCGCATTCTCCAGGACCTACCCAGCAACACCCATGACCCACCATTGCTTTTCTTTCGAAGAAGAGAGCTACCACTAGCAGGGCAAATAGACAAACCGGGCCAGGCAGAGAGATCTTCAGACCAAACACTGAATCTGTCGGGAGAGTTCGGATCCAGTTAGAAACAGCTTGAGTTAAGCTGGAGGCAGGTATTCGCTGAAGCCCAGGGCGAATAGCCAATGGACAAAGATAATGAAATGTGAGGCTGGATGAACACAGCAGGCCCAGCAGCACCTCAGGAGCACAAAAGCTGACATTTCGGGCCTAGACCCTTCATCTAGGCCCGAAACGTCAGCTTTAGTGCTCCTGAGATGCTGCTGTGTTCATCCAGCCTCACATTTCATTATCTTGGATTCTCCAGCATCTGCAGTTTTTCCCATTATCACTAGCCAATGGACCAGTTGGGTTTGTCTTGTGGTCTGTGGAAAATATTTGTCACTGAGTGAGCTGACAGGAAGATCAAAAATTTTCATTCAGATAGCGCCGTTGGTGACTTCATGTGCACTGTTTGGCCAATGAGGCAGGCTTTCTGTTTTGACACTGCATTGATGCAATGATCTATGATTAAACTAAATTCATGGGCACTGACTGCTGTTTAATTCATTCTCTGCATGCGACTGCTGGAATCACCGTGTCAGATTCACTCCCAGAGCTGTCTGTTTTGTTTCTCATTCATTCACAGAATGTGAACCTCGCCGGCACTTATTCCCATCCCTAATCACCCCCTTGAGAGGGTGGGGTGTAGAGGACAGTGACCTCAGGGAGGGAGTTCCAGGGTTTTAGCGACACTGAAGGAACGGCCGATATGTTTCCCAAAGTCGGGGGGGAAATGAGGGGCTCAGAGGGTGAACCCGCTGGGGGGGGGGGGTGTTCCCATGTACCTGCTGCCCCTTGTCCTTCTGGATGGAAGTGGGTGGTGGGTTTGGAAGGTGCTGCCTGAGGGGCCTCGGTGAGTCGCTGCAGTCCATCTTGTAGACAGTACACACTGCTGTGACTGAGCATCGGGGGGGTTGGGGGGGGGAGTGGGATGTTTGTGGATGTGGGGCCAATCGAGCGTGAGGCAGGGGGGGTGCTGCTTTGTCCCAGGATGGTGTGGAGATGCTTCATGTCTGCAGTCTGCTCAGAAGTGCTTTTGGCTTTTCTTGATACAGTGTAAGATGAGAAAGCGTGTCCGGTGCAGTTGTGTTTTGCAAGCTCTCCTGAATGAGGGAACCTGCCTTGTTTGCCCCACTTTGTTGTTTGCTACACATCCTTTACAGTCGCTGTGGCCCCTGCAGAGTCTCGGTGGGGGGGGCATTGGTATTCAATAATGAGAGCCTCATAAGCTACCCCCCCCGATAGAAGTCAATCCTGTGGGATTCTATTGCCATTCCGCCAGCAACCAGAAACCGACAGGAGCGGTGTGTTGTTGTTGGCTTTGGCGGGAATGCAGTGTGTGCGTGAGGGATGGCTCTTGGTGCATTCCCATCGCAGGGCGTGTCAAGCCTGCACACCCTTGCTCAGTCAACACGAGATAGAGATGAGAGGCTTTGTGCATTCCTGGATCACTGGGCTTGGCACTGGCAAATTGGCACCGGTTCGGCAGGGCACGGTATATTTGCCCAGCGCGCAATTCAACTGCAGGGCTACACCTTTCAAGAATGGGCCCCATCAGCGCAAAGCCTTTGTCTTTGTTCATTTCTGTAACTGTGTGATAGAGGTGATGTCCTCCCGCAGTCTCAGGTGTGGGGAGGTGAGGAAAAACACACAAATAACTCCCCCAGAAAACAGTACAGAGCCCACGATGGAGAGCGGACTGCACTCTGCACTGGCTACCAGCCCTAGGGGATACACCAGCTTGAAGTGCACACTGAATAATTGACCAAGTAGCTTTCTATAGGTAAAGAATATTACTGCGCCAGGGCCCATTAAATTTTCAGACCAAAATTTCATTCAAATTTTCAGAGCTGTGATAAAACTTGCATAAGGGTGCCTGCAGAGTATAGCGTGAGTCAATCCAAATGAAAAAAAATGAGCATTTGATGTTTGCAAAGTAGCCCTGCCTCCTTATTGCAGCAAACTGTAACGAGCTCGATTGGCTGGACCTCAGAATCTGAGACAGTAGGAACTGCAGATACTGGAGAATCTGAGATAACAAGGTGTAGAGCTGGATGAACACAGCAGGCCAAGCAGCACCAGAGGAGCAGGAAAGCTGACGTTTTGGGTCTGGATCTTTCTTCAGAAATGAAGAAGGGTCTAGGCCTGAAATGTCAGCCTTCCTGCTCCTCTGATGCTGCTTGGCCTCGTAGAATCTGAGTTTCCTGACTGGGGCTGTTCATTTGGTCCAATCAGGGAGCCCTGGCTGATATAACAGGGTGAATGTTACTGGGCCTACTGAAGGCTTGGCTCAGTGAGAGGCAACACTATTGTCAAGTCGATGCATTTCTCCATGAAGCGTGTTGATGGGATGCCAGCTTGTGAAGAGTTTGTATGTGGGAGGCCCAGATCAGTTGGAACACTTTTATCCAGATTTCACTCGGGGAATCCAGCACACACCGAAATTCATCGTTGTCCTTTTGAGCCTTACAACAGAGGAATCCACGCAGCTGGGGGTCCTGTTTAGCTGTGATGGAAGACTCGAGAATCGCGTTATTGAGGGAGCAGTCATGCCCTGCTGTGGATGACACATTTACTGAGGGTCCGTCAGGGACACGGTAGGAGACAGCGTTGGGACAACACCTGATATTTGAGCAGCTTTGCTGAAACAGACTGCCTGGCCCTTTTCTCATCGCTGCCGGTGGGATCTTGTGGTGCTGTGCACCACAGCAGTGGCTGAAAGCTCCTGACACACGTCCAGAGGGTTGTGCGAGGCTGTGAGGCGTTAGGTTCTCTGGAAGCGAACTTGTCACATCCAGTGCGGGAGCTGTTCACACAGACTGTTGAGGGAGAGCAGAAAGCTGTGGATGGTACAGATGTGAACCAAGAACTGCGGGTGCCTGAGGAGCTCAACAGGGCCTAGCAGTATCTGCATGGAGGGACGGAGAGATCGCGTCTGGTTTGAGTCTTTGTCAGAGGCAAGCTCCAAACGGGAGTCGAGCTGCATTCAAAATGTTACCTGTGTTTTTCTCTCTCTCCAGATGTTGACTTGAGCTATGTTGGGGGTAAAGGAATACAAGGTGGATTGTGAGAGAAGGCGACAGGGAGGGAGAGAGAGGGAGGAGGTCAGTCTCCATTTGATGGGGGTGCCTTTAATTGAGGGCTTTGTGTCCTCCTGCAGTAAATGATCTCTGTGCCCTGAAGAGGATGCTCCCATTTAGCCACTCTCTGGTAATTGCGCTGGGGAGTGTTTTCTGTGTGTGTGTGTGTGTGTGTGTGTGTGTGTATATATGAGTGTGAGAGTGTGTATGAGTGTGTGTGTGTGTGTGTGTGAGTGTGAGAGTGTGTGTGTGTGTGTGTGTGTATGAGTGTGAGAGTGTGTGTGTGTGTGTGTATGAGTGTGAGAGTGTGTATGAGTGTGTGTGTGTGTGTATGTGTGTGTGTGTGTATGAGTGTGTGTGTGTGTATGTGTGTGTGTGTATGAGTGTGTGTGTGTGTGCATGTGTGCGTGCGTGCGTGTGTGTGTGTGTGTGTGTGTGTGTGTATGTGTTTGCGCGTGTGAGAGAGTGAGTGTGTGCGTGTAAGTGACAGACCTCCCAGAAGTGGGAACTCACTGACTGACAGGCTGTTTATGGGGGCAGTGCGGGGACGGACACTGATGGTGAACATCGGTTCCCTGCGCACCTCGCAATACCATGCACCACTTGGCACACAATTTGGCGAACCCCTGTTCAGTCCCTGTTTGGCTGTTTGAATGCCAGAATTTAATGTTCGTTCATCCCTCTCACAGGGGCAACCACACTGTGTTTCAGCATATCCAGCACCTGCTCCACCTAAAGTCTTGCAGAAGAATGCAGTTTCGGAGTGTTATCTAATCAGATGCAATGACTAGCCGAGGCCAGTGTTTGGGTAAAGAGCCTTACTCTCTATAAGATATAGAATAGATTGCAGTCTGCTCTCTGTTGCTGACTGAGCTGTGTGTAAAATCGCTGCCATGCTTGACCGCTGAGACTTCAAGAGCATCAAAGGAGCTTGCTCTCTGTAAAAGCACTTTGCGAAGCCCCAGGAGAGCCGCAAAAGTATTTTGTGAATGCCAGTTGGCTCTCCCTTGTTTCTGGATTCCTTGCAGGGTGTTGGCTGTCAGCCCCTGCTGTCTGAGAGCGCGGGGTGGGTGGGTGGGGGGGGGGGGGGGGCGCGGAGGAGTGTGCAAATGTCTGGGTGCTATCACTCTGTGGCTAGCCAGGGCCGTGCCACGCAACGTGCTCATCAGGGTGAGGAGGAAATGGGCACACAGACACTCAGAAGGTGCCATGGGTGATGAAAGGCGAGGCGGGACAGCCAAAGGGCTGCCTCGCTGTGATGGTGGTCCTGTCAGTCTACTGGGAAGTGTGTGAGCCCCCGTACCCCGATCAAAGACCCTCCTGCTCGGGCGGGTGTTCGATATAGGCCAAGGCTGAAATCCAACCACTCAGTTGATGAAATCATGTTTCTTTTTTCCCCTTTTTATATTTTCATGGATTGTGAGTCTCTCCAGCAAGTGTAAACACTCATTCGTAATGGTCCCTTGAACAAAGAGGCTGGCTCTTTCATCACAGAGAGTAATTGTGAGTTTGTCACCTTGCTTTGGCTCTGGAGTCCCACGCCAGCCAGATTGGGTTGGGAAGGGACATTCACTTTCCTAAAGGGCACCACTGAAACCAGCTGGGATTTTGGTGGTGGTCGCCACGCTCCGTCTGACTGAGTCATCGCTCCCGTTGTAACATCCCTTCTTGAATGAGATGCGGTCGGGTCAAGTATGTCTGTCACTCTTCCTGAACAGAGAGTCTGGGCCTCAGACCGATTCGGCCCAAGGTGACAAACTCATTTTCGCGCCAGTTTATTCCTAAGTTCAGCCCAGGGCTAGGGGCCAAGGCAGGAAAATGAGTAGGGGGTAGGTGGGGGGGGCCAGTGGGTGGCTGCGGGGCACGATGTCACTGTTAGAGTTAGAGAAGAGTGTACAGCCGAAAGAACTGGGCATGAGACATTTCACACAAAACAGTAAGTTTGTCACATCCAGAACCAGGGTATTGAAGCTTTTGGAAAACTGTGTTTAATTCACTCCTCTAACTCGGGATCAGTGGCATCATGCCCCACAGCACCCCTCCCCCCCACACTGTGTCTCCCTGGGTTTGCCCATCCCACATTTAGACTGGTGCAGGCTTCCTATTCTGCAGCACTCAGCAGCCAGCACCCTGGCTGTTGGGGGTAGGCTGCCACATTGCTGTGGGTCTGGAGTGACATGTAGACCAGAGTGGGGAAGGATGGCAGCTTCCTTCCCTAAATAGGAGGTGATGGCCTAGTGGCTGTTATTGCTGCACTGTTTGCCCAGGGACCCAGGTTCGAATCCCGCCACGGCAGATGGTGGAATTTGAATTCAGTAAAAGAATCTGGAATTAAAGATCGAACGATGACCGCGAACCCATTGCTGATTGTCGGGAAAAACCCACCTGGTTCCTGAATGTCCTTTAGGAATATCACAACTTATAGCAGCAGTGACTGTGATAAGCTGCAGGTTCTGTGCACCCTCGCCTGCTGCTTTGTGCTCACGGCAACGGTCTTGCAGCTGGAGCTGCTGTTCTGGATTCGATGGCACAGATATAAATGTACACCGTCAGGAACTGAGTCAAAATGCATGATGCCACTACCTGAAGGTAGTAAAGTGTGAACTCAGATTTGGCAGGTTTAGATGCTGGAAGTTTACTGTCATTTGCTTTGAAGATCACAACAGACTTAGTCATTTTATTTTAAACTAATTGCTCCCTCCTTATGCTGGAGAGGAACAGAAATGTGACCAAAAGTCACCTGAGAGAGCACACTATAGTGCTTTTGCTGGTGAGACATCCATAGATCCTGCTGGTTCACTCTGCATTCAGGAAGTGGGAGACTGTGTGTAGGTCGGGGTCACATGGACAGTGTGTTCGCTCATCGGGAAATTTGTTCTAACCGATCCATGCCCCTGCACTCTCAACGCCTTTCCTCAGATTATTTTTCATTCCTGCATGGGCCAGCATTCACCAGCCAGCCCCAAGTGCCCTTCAGCAATTGCCTGCTTGAAATGCTGCAGCCCATTTGCTGGAGCCAGGCTGGTATTGCCACCTTGTGGAGGTGTCCGTGTCGGACTGGGGTGGGCAAGATCAGAAATTACACTGTCGCCATGAGGGTGGGGTTCGCAGGATTCCAATCCAGTGACAGTGAAGGAACAGCGATATATCTCCAAGTCAGGATGATGAGTGGCTGGGAGGGGAGCTTGCAGTGGGTGGTGCTCACCATGTCTGTGATGCCCCTTGTCCTTCTGGATAGAAGTGGGTGGTGGGTTTGGAAGGTGCTGCCTGAGGGGCCTTGGTGAGACGCTGCAGGGCATCTTGTAGACGGGACACACTGCTGTTACTCTGTGTGCTGGGGGTGGGGGAGTGGGATGTTTGTGGATGGGGGGGGGGGGGCGCAATCGAGTGAGGACTGCTCTGTCCTGGATGGTATCAAATGTCTTGAGCATTGTTGGAGCTGCCCCCATCCGGGGCAAATGGGGAGTAGCACATCTCACTCTTCCCTTGTGTTACAAAGTTGTGTCGCGTAATCATGAATTAGAACACAGGAGCTAGAATTTGTTTGCACAAACAGCGGTATGGCTGAAGAGTGTTTAGGCTCC
The DNA here is from genome assembly GCF_030684315.1 of Stegostoma tigrinum. Classification (NCBI taxonomy): domain Eukaryota; kingdom Metazoa; phylum Chordata; class Chondrichthyes; order Orectolobiformes; family Stegostomatidae; genus Stegostoma; species Stegostoma tigrinum. Next base: position 15,110,993 of record NC_081393.1, read on the forward strand.
TTTCAGAGGTAAAACAGCTCAGGGATTTATTCAGAAAGTGTGTCTAAGCAGCTGAAGGCACCAGCCAGTTCTGAAATTGAAAACATGTTGGTTTTGTTTTTGGAAATCTTGTTTTTCTGTTTTGGCAACTAGCTGGAATCAGCTAATTAATTTAAACCAAGCACTTAGTGATTGAAATCCGGTTGAATTTAAATGTGGTGGTTTTAATAACTTCAAGCCAATGCTATTGTAGGAAAATTGATATGTCATCCAAGGTATATAAGGAGAGGGTTTTTGAAAATCAGTGTGAGAGCGAACCCACCATCTGAGAAATAAGTATCGAAGTCTCACAAGAAATTGCTAATTTCTGTAAGAAAGCACCATCTGTCCATATAAGGAACCACAGTACTTCTAGCTAAGAGACCTCACAGAAGACTTCACAGAGAAAACATGCCCTGACAGCCAGATGAGTTAAAGAAAGGCCTTTATGACTTGAGAATAGCTGAAGAAAGGCATGCAGACTTTGAGCGAATACGTTTTAATTTATTTTCTTATTACTTGAGTTTATATAAGTAGGGTTTGTGTTTACTGGAACAGAATTTGTTTCAGTTAGGAGATAAGGGGGAATTGTTTGGTTTAACATAGAACATAGAACAGTACAGCACAGAACAGGCCCTTCAGCCCACGATGTTGTGCCGACCATTGATCCTCATGTATGCACCCTCAAATTTCTGTGACCATATGCATGTCCAGCAGTCTCTTAAATGACCCCAATGACCTTGCTTCCACAACTGCTGCTGGCAACGCATTCCATGCTCTCACAACTCTCTGTGTAAAGAACCCGCCTCTGACATCCCCTCTATACTTTCCTCCAACCAGCTTAAAACTATGACCCCTCGTGTTAGCCATTTCTGCCCTGGGAAATAGTCTCTGGCTATCAACTCTATCTATGCCTCTCATTATCTTGTATACCTCAATTAGGTCCCCTCTCCTCCTCCTTTTCTCCAATGAAAAAAGTCCGAGCTCACTCAACCTCTCTTCATAAGATAAGCCCTCCAGTCCAGGCAGCATCCTGGTAAACCTCCGCTGAACCCTCTCCAAAGCATCCACATCTTTCCTATAATAGGGCGACGAGAACTGGACGCAGTATTCCAAGTGCGGTCTAACCAAAGTTTTATAGAGCTGCAACAAGATCTCACGACTCTTAAACTCAATCCCTCTGTTAATGAAAGCCAAAACACCACATGCTTTCTTAACAACCCTGTCCACTTGGGTGGCCATTTTAAGGGATCTATGTATCTGCACACCAAGATCCCTCTGTTCCTCCACACTGCCAAGAATCCTATCCTTAATCCTGTACTCAGCTTTCAAATTCGACCTTCCAAAATGCATCACCTCGCATTTATCCAGGTTGAACTCCATCTGCCACCTCTCAGCCCATCTCTGCATCCTGTCAATGTCCCGCTGCAGCCTACAACAGCCCTCTACACTGTCAACGACACCTCCAACCTACGTGTCGTCTGCAAACTTGCTGACCCATCCTTCAATCCCCTCATCCAAGTCATTAATAAAAATTACAAACAGTAGAGGCCCAAGGACAGAGCCCTGTGGAACACCACTCACCACTGACTTCCAGGCAGAATATTTTCCTTCTACTACCACTCGCTGCCTTCTGTTGGCCAGCCAATTCTGTATCCAAGCAGCTAAGTTCCCCTGTATCCCATTCCTCCTGACCTTCTGAATGACCCTACCATGGGGAACCTTATCAAATGCCTTGCTGAAGTCCAGATACACCACATCCACAGCTCGAACCTCATCAACGTTTCTAGTCACATCCTCAAAGAACTCGATAAGGTTTGTGAGGCATGACCTGCCCCTCACAAAGCCGTGTTGACTGCATTTAATCAAGCCATGCTCTTCCAGATGGTCATAAATCCTATCCCTCAGAATCCTTTCGAATACCTTGCAGACGACAGACGTGAGACTTACTGGTCTGTAATTGCCGGGGATTTCCCTATTTCCTTTCTTGAAGAGAGGAATTACATTTGCCTCTCTCCAGTCCTCAGGTACGACTCCAGTGGAGAGCGAGGATGCAAAGATCTTTGCGAGTGGCGAAGCAATTGCATTTCTTGCTTCCCAAAGCAGCCGAGGACAAATCTGGTCCGGGCCTGGCGACTTGTCAATCTTAATGTTTGACAAAATTTTCAGCACATCAGCTTCCTCTATCTCTATCCATTCCAGCATGCACACCTGCTCTTCAAAGGTTTCATTCACTACAAAGTTCGTTTCTTTCGTAAAGACAGAAGCAAAAAACTCATTTAGGGCTTCCCCTACCTCCTTAGACTCCACTCACAAGTTCCCTATGCTATCCCTGATTTGTCAGCAATTCTGTTAATTTGCTCACTGTTAGTGTTAAACAAATAAATTATTAGTTGTTACTCATAAAGTGAATATCAGGGATTTTCTTCCATTTAATCTCCCCTTCTCCATAATAATTTTATCGATTAGGCAAAGTGAGGTGAGCTCCTCTAGGTGTTTCAGGTTTAATTACGAGAAGGGAACCTCTACTCCAGCTGTAACAGATTGGGGGCTTGTGTTTCAAGTTTAATTGTCAGATTTACCTCCCTTTCCAAACACTTGTGCCTTGTAGATGGTGGACAGGCTTTGAAGAGACAGGAAGGGAGTTACTCGCTGCAGGATTCCCAGCTCTGACACTGTGTTGATGTGGTGAGTCCAGCTGAGTTTCTGGTCAATGATAACCCCCCAGGGTACTGATAGGGGGGGATTCAGTGATGGTCACTGGGATGTCAAGGGGTGGTGGCTAAGTTCTCTCTTGTTGGAGATGGTCATTGCCTGGCATGGTTATCATCTAGATCTTGTTGCATTTGGATATGGCCTGTTTCAGTGTCACACCAGTACAAATGGTGCTAAACATGATGCATTCACTTTCTTCCTAAGTGCCAGGTTTGACTCTAACCGCAGAGAATTTGCCCCCTGATATCCATTGACCCCAGCTTTGCCAAGGCTCCTTGATGCCACACTCAGTCAAGTGTGGCCTTGATGCCAAGGGCTGTCTCTCTCATCTCACTGCTGGAATTCAGCTCTTTTGTCTATCTTTGAACCGAGGCTGTAATGGGATCAGGAACTGAGTGGATCTGGCAGAACCCAAACTGGGTGTCTCTGAGCAGGTTATTTCTGAGCAGGTACTGCTTGACAGCACTATTGATGACACCTTTCATCACTTTACTGATGATCGAGAGGACACTGATGGGGCGGGAATTGGCCGGGTTGGATTTGTCCTGCTTTTTGAGTACAGGGCATACCTGGACAATTTCCACATTGTCGGGTAGATGCCAGTGTTGTAACTGTACTGGAACAGGTTGGCTCGGGGATCGGCAAGTTCTGGAGCACAAGTCTTCAGTACTATTGCCAGAATGTTATCAGGGCCCATAGCCTTTGCTGTATTCAGTGTCTCCAATCATTTCGTGATATCACATGGAGTGAATCAAATTAGCTGAAGACAGGTATCTGCAATGCTGGGGACCGCTGGAAGAGGCTGGGATGGATCGTCCACTCGGCACTTCTGGCTGAAGATTGCTGCCTAAGTTTCAGCCTTATTTTTTGTATTGATGTGCTGGGCTATTCTATCATTGAGGATGGGGATCTTTGTGGAGCCTCCTCCTCCAGCGAGTTGTTAAATTGTTCACCACCATTCACAACTGGATGTGGCAGGACTGCAGAGCTTAGATCTGATCCATTGGTTGTGGGATCACTTAGCTCTGCCTGTCACTTGCTGCTTTTCCTGTTTAATGTGCAAGTAATTCTGTTTGGTGGCTTCACCAGGCTGATATGTCATCTTCAGGTATGCTTGGTGCTGCCCCGGCATACCCTCCTGCACTCTTCATCGAACCAGGGTTGATCCCCTGGCTTGATGGTAATGGTTGAGTGGGGGATATGCCGGCCCATGAGGTTTCAGATTGTGCTGGAGTACAATTCTGCTGCTGTTGATGGCCCACAGTGTCTCATTGATATCCATTCTTGAGGTGCTAGATCTGTGCAAAGTCTGTTCCATCTAGCACGGTGATAGTGCCACACAACACGATGGAGGCTATTCTCATTGTGAAGGTGAGACTTCATCTCCACAAGGACTGTGCGATGGTCACTCTTACTGATACTGTCACGGACAGATGTACCTGCAGCTGGCAGGTTAGTGAGAAAGGGGTCACGTATGTCTTCCCTCTGGCTGGTTCCCTGCAGACACAGTGTAATAAAGTTAAACTGACCGGTATCTCGATGTAGCCATCTTTCTCTTGGCTTCGCTGTTGGTCGTGTGAAAATGGCCCAGCGATTTAGCCGTCACGGTTTACCTAAATGCCCCTTGGATTCTGGTCTGGGGTGACAGACCTTTCACTAGCCTTGGTTTGAGGCCCTTGTCACTCCTTCGTGAACCTCTCCGACCTCTGCCTGTTTTCCTGTTTTCTCCTGAGCCATGCCAGCTGGGATGTGGGTTCTGCCCATTGCCAGTCTCTCGGCCTGTGAAGTGTTTTCAGGATGTTTCTCGTTGTCCCTGCAGACATTGAAGCTCCTGCTCAGCCACAGTCGGGGCGAGTAGCTGCATGGCATCCTCGCTGGACACAGTGATTGGCACCGAGCTAACTTGACTTGATGCCCCATCCTTGCTTCAGCACTGACGTTGGGCACTGACTGCCATCTGCAGGACTGTGAAGGTGCCGAGAATGATTGACAGCTGCCATTCCCGCAGAAAGGAGGCAAAGCCTGCGTCAGCGCCCAGGCAAGGATGGGGCATCGGGTTAAAAACGAGCATGATTACCGACGGCCGCCCTTCACTCTCCGCGCCTGCAATCGTCTGACACTCTCTGCACTGACAGAGAGGCTCGCTCCAAAGCATGGACCTCCCTGTTTCTCAGGAATGTGAATCAGCAGCAGGCTCCCTGCCAGTCGGGCACTGGGAAGGTGTGAGACGCTGGCAGTAAGGTGCCAAATAAAGCAGAATTGCCAGGAGGGTGATGGTGAAGAGTTAAGGCCCCAGTACACCATGGTGCTGGGTTCCCTCGGGTTTTCAATGCACTTGAATGGCTGAAATCCGAACTTCATTCCAGATCAGCGGATGGGGCTACAGACTAGAAATGCAAGAGGTAGCCGAGAGTGAGAATGTGTCAACAACCCAGTAGGCTACAAAACACAATAATGGTTGGCCTTACACCCAGCGTGGGAACAGGAGAACGGTGGGTCTTCTGCGAATGTCGGATCTTCCCGGATTCTGAAATCTCAGTGCTCAGCAGACCAATGGTCGTCCATCGATACATTCTTGCTCAGCCCTGCTGCCCGATCACACAGCTCCCCTCTCCCACTGAGTGACAGGCTGCATTTCCAGGGTGACCCTTTTAGCAGAGTCTCTTACAGTCGTTCACCAAGGTTCAACATTGGTCATGTTGCAGGGTAGCTGGAATGGACATTTGGCCAGTGATTGGTCGCTGTCGGTGCGGGATGCAGCCCGGTCGCTGTTGGCACGGAATGTGGCCCAGTCACTGTCAGTGCAGCCCGGTCGCTGTCAGCGCAGGGCGCGGCCCAGTCACTGTCGGTGCAGCCCGGTCGCTGTCGGCGCGGGGCGTGGCCCAGTCGCTGTCGGTGCAGCCCGGTCGCTGTCAGCGCAGGGCGCGGCCCGGTTGCTGTTGGCACGGGGTGCAGCCCGTTTGCTGTTGGTGTGGGGTGCGGCCCGGTTGCTGTCGGTGCAGGGCGCAGCCCGGTTGCTGTTGGCACGGGGTGCAGCCCGGTTGATATCGGTGTGGCGTGCGGCCCAGTCGCTGTCGGTGCGGGGCGCGGCCCGGTTGCTGTCAGTGCTACATTCACATTGTAAGCAAGCCCCTTTGTAAACAGTGATGTGTTGCCCTGCTGTGTGCTCTGAGAGAGACAGAGATTTGCTTTGGACACTTAACCTGACCCTGAGCAGTGCAATCAGTTAATGCCGAGTGCCTGAAGTCAGAGG
>NC_081393.1:15119478-15124478 GCF_030684315.1 Stegostoma tigrinum
GTGTGTCTGTGTGTGTGGGTGTGAGAGTGTGTGTGTGGGTGTGAGAGAGTGTGTGTGTGTGTGTGTGTGTGTGTGTGTGTGGGTGTGAGAGAGAGAGTGTGTGTGTGTCTGTGTGTGTGGGTGTGAGAGACTGTGGGTGTGGGTGTGAGAGAGAGAGAGTGTGTGTGTGTCTGTGTGTGTGTGTGAGAGAGAGTGTGTGTGTGTGTGTGTGTGGGTGTGAGTGTGTGTGTGTGTGTGTGTGTGTGTGTGAGAGAGAGAGTATGTGGGTGTGAGTGTGTGTGTGTGGGTGTGAGTGTGTGTGTGTGTGTGTGTGAGACTGTGTGTGTGTGTGGGTGTGTGTGTCTGTGAGAGAGAGACAGAGTGTGTGTGTGTGTGTGTGTGTGTGTGTGTGTGTGTGTGTGTGAGAGAGACAGTGTGTGTGTGAGAGAGAGAGGGTGTGTCTGTGTGTGTGAGACAGAGTCTGTGTGGGTGTGTGAGACAGAGTGTGTGTGAGTGTGTGTGTGAGAGACTGTGTGTGTGTGGGTGTGTGTGTGTGAGAGAGACTGTGTGTGTGTGTGTGTGTGTGTGAGAGTGTGTGTGTGTGTGTGTGTGTGTGTGAGTGAGAGACAGAGTGTGAGAGAGAGAGAGTGTGTGTGTGAGAGTGTGTGTGTGTACATGAGTGTGTTTGTGTGTGTATATGAATGTGTGTGTGTTTGTGTGAGTGTATACGTGTGTGTGTGTGTGTATATGTGTGTGTGTGTGTTTGTGTGTGTATATGAGTGTGTGTGTGTTTGTGTGAGTGTATGTGAGTGTGTGTGTGTGTGTGTGAGTGTATGTGTATGTGTGTGTGAGTGTGTGTGTGTGTACACCTCTGCCTCTCTCCCACAGCTAACACTGCTTTCCTGTGCTTCCCCTCAGGCAGACGCTGCGACCAGTTTCCTCCGAGCAGCCCGATCTGGGAACTTGGACAAACTCCTCGACTACCTGAAGGCTGGGACCGAGATCAACACGTGTAACCAGGTGAGTGTGCTGTGTTTGCCAACCTCCCCCCCCAACCTTGTTACCCTTTGATCCAGATACAGAGCCAAGCTGAGGGCTGGGGCTTCTCTCTGTGTCAGCCTGGCTCACCTGCGACTGCTGAAAGCTGACCCCTAACCATCTCAGAATTCCAGTCAGATTTTCTCAGCCTCTGCAGGGTTTCTCCAAGTGACTGACCGTTGTACCTTTCTCTCGACATCTGGCCTGCATACGCAGTCACAAACCGTCATACCGTCTGTACAGCAGGTGAACCCATGAGAAGCCCAAGCGGGTATCGACCAACAAGCCTGAGATGTTACAAAGATGCAGGAACTTGGCAGGTCTGCCAGCATTTGTGCGAAGAAAGGAGAAGTAACTTTTTCTGAGTGCGGAGACCCAAAACAGACTCGGTTTCTTTCTCCGCAGACCTGCTGAGTTCCTCCAGCGATTCCTGCCTTCCTTTTGGGCCACCAGCACCCACAGTTCTTCCTTCAGTGTCGTCAGGATAACCGATGTTTGAGTGCCTGGCATTGTTCATTTGGGCTCGTCAGAAAATTGTCCTGAGGTGCTGCTGGGAAAGTCTGTCTCTCCTCAATTTTTCCAAATCTTTTGGAAGAGTCAGGGGACGTTATCACAGGGGAACGGAGAGAACGCTGACCCACTCAACCCAGAGTTTGGTTCTCTCCTCACAAGGGAAGAGATGAATATGGAACTTAGAACAGTACAGCACATTTCAGGCCCTTCGGCCTACAATGTTGTGCCGACCTATTATCCAACTAACATCAATCTGCCATGCAGACAGTACATTTTACTATCCCCCAAATGCCTATCCAAGAGTTGCTTAAAAGTCTCTAAAGTAAATGCCTGTGCTAATTCCCAAGTAAGCAGCTTATCTCCATCTTCATCCTCACCAGATGATGATCCGATACTTGCTTGAACGCCTTGTCTGATCCTGTTTCCTCTACGCGAAGAGCATTCCAGATCTATTCTGTGAAAAAGGTTAATGTGATGATTTCGACTATTCTTGCCTCAAATTAGCATTGTCAACATTTGTCCTCAGAAAGATCACTCTACATTTCTCTTGGCCCTCCCTGACCTTGGGCTTTTTCAACTGCCCTGCCACCAAGCCGCAGACCTCAAACCTTCCTTGCACCACCCACCCCCTCCCCCACTAACTGGTCGCTGTTTGGGGGTTTTTGGCAAAGGTTTTCTCCTCTCATACCCTCCAAACATTCCATTTGCAACCCCCCCCCCCCCACCCCCCCCGACCGCTAACCTTGTTTGCGGCCACACCCGCCCTTCTTTCAGAAACGCTTCGTCATCCCCGAGAGGCGAAACGGTTGGACCTGGCCTCTCCTTTTTTCCAGGGAGAGCTGGTGCAGTTCTGAGAACTGTGGGCCCCACTGCCCCACCCATCCCCTGCTGAGCAACAAGGACCACAGCACAGAGAGAGAGAGGTAGGGAAAGGATGGGACTGCAGCTGTGTGTGTGAGCGTGAGCGTGAGTGTGTGTGTGTGTGTGTGTGTGTGAGTGTGTGAGAGAGTGTGTGAGAGTGAGTGTGTGTGTGTGAGAGTGTGTGTGTGTGTGTGAGAGTGTGTGTGTGTGTGTGTGTGAGTGTGTGTGTGAGTGTGTGTGAGTGTGTGTGTGAGTGTGTGTGTGTGTGTGTGTGTGTGTGTGTGTGTGTGTGTGTGTGTGAGAGTGTGTGAGAGTGAGTGTGTGTGTGTGTGTGTGTGAGAGTGAGTGTGTGTGTGTGTGTGTGTGTGTGTGAGAGTGTGTGTGTGTGTGAGTGTGTGTGTGTGTGTGTGAGAGTGAGTGTGTGTACTGCTGACCGATAGGGCCTGAGCAAGCCGGCACAGCGAGGGTGTGGCTCCTTGCTGACGCTTGGGGCAGGCTGCGAGAGCGGTGAGCTGCAGCTGTGTACAGTGCACGCTCAGCCCCTGTTTACTGAGGTCAACAGGATCGAACCAAGGATCACGTTCCACTCCCATTGCATCACCCTCCCGACCTGTGCCGCAGAATCATAGAGATCCGCAGCACAGAGAAAGGCCCTATCGGCCCATCAAGCCTGTGCTGGTCAAAAAGAGCCACCTCACTATTCTAATCCCTTTTCCCAGCTATTGGCCTATAGCCTTGGCAGGACTGCAGAGCTGAGATCTGATCTGTTGCTTATGGGATCACTCAGCTCTGTCTATCACTTGCTGCTTCTGCTGTAGTCCTGTTTGGTGGCTTCACTTGGTTGATCCCTCATCTTCAGGCATGCCTGTGTGTTGCCCCTGGCATGCCCTCCTGCACTCTCCATTGAAACAGGGCTGATGCCGTCGCTTGATGGTAATGGTTGAGTGGGGGATATGCCGGGCCATGAGGCTACAGATTGTGCTGGAGCATAATTCTGCTGCTGGTGATGGCTCATGTAACTGTGAGAAGTCTGTCCCATTTAGCACGCTGATAGTGCCACGCCACACAATCGAGGTTGTTCTCAATGTGAAGGTGGGACTTCACCTCCACAAGGACTGTGCGATGGTCACTCGCACCATTACTGTAAGAGCAGTGGAGCATACAACCCATGTCATACACTGCCAGAATCTCTACAGGGCGGAGGCAGGCCCTTCAGCCCATCAAATCCATCCCAACTGGAACTACCGCCCTACCCCATCCCTACCGCCCCACATTTCCCATGGCGAACCCAGCCAACTTGCACATCCCTGAACACGATGGGAAATTTAACACGGCTAATCCACCCTAACCTGCAGATCTTTAGACTGTGGGAGGAGACCCACGCAGACACAGGGAGAACGTGCAAACCCCACCCAGTCGCCTGAGGGTGGGATCGAACCCGAGCCCCCGGCGCTGTGAGGCAGCAGTGCTAACCATTGAGCCACTGTGCCATATTGTAGCATTTCGGGGCTTGAGGCTAGAAGGAGCTTGATGACTCCATCCAGCTGATGTGGTCTGCCTTTGACATTGAGAGAGCTCCCATGAGACAGCTGCTCCTCTGTGGCAACTGACAGTGCGAGGACCTGCCGCACAGCCTTTTTCCAAAGGGTTTCCCCGTTCCCACAGAATTCAAACGCAAGCCTTTGCCCTGGGTTTCCTGCTTGTCCCAGGAGGTGCGATTGTGTTGGGAGCTGGCAGCAGGCTCTGCGCTGCAGGAATCACTATCATTGATACCTGCTTGCTTCGGGGGTCACAAGGACAAGCTCACATTGAGCACTCACTCGGGCTGCCACGTCTCCCATTGAGCCTTCCGCCCAGGGCGCTCTTGGCTTTCTGCCAGTCTCCCTCGAGGCTGGCACCCATCCTGGGAAGAGAAGAGAAGAGCTGAGCATGACGACTGGCAGTGCCGTCTTCTTCCTTAGGTACATGCCCTCCTCCACCTTTTGTGGCCCATCAGAAAGACACACTTGAGGAGTGGAGAGGGTGGGCAAAGAGATAGAGAGGCTCCCCTCACTACACACAGCGAAGCTGAGCGGAGCCCTGGTGCGTGAGGATTTCTCGAGTGGCATGAGGTTCTCTCTTGGAAATGGCATCTCGTGTGGGGCGGCATGATGGCCCCCTGACACCTTGCCCCCTGCCTGCCCACCACACCCCATCCCAGTGTGAGCTCTGTCGGGTTAGATGGTAAATTTTGGCCTGAATATGGAAGGAATATCAGACTTGTGGGAAAGGTCCAACCTCATATGTCCTGTATTGATGAAAGTGGGATGTATGTGGTTAGACCTATCCCAGGGGTCATGTATTCTTGCAAGTCGAGGCCTGAATGTGCCATCTGACTCCACCCAGGATCGTCGGGCCCCCGTCCCACCCACCAGGCCCAAGCGTTTGCAGAACGGGCAAGATCAGAACATGCACCAATGGACGACCATCTTCATCAGAAGGGAGAAGGAGAGACTTTCTCCTCTGTGTTTGGCGTGTAGCCATCCATCCATCCATCCAGGGATGCTCTGGGTGCGCAAGAGTGGGAGAGAGACACTCAGCAGTCCTGAGCTTTTTCTCCCTGAGCTTTT
>NC_081393.1:15199478-15206978 GCF_030684315.1 Stegostoma tigrinum
CTCCCTCTGTCTCCATCTCTCTCTCTCTGTCTGCCCTCTCCGTCTGTCTCCATCTCCCTCTCTCCCTCTGTCTCCATCTCTTTCTCTCTGTCTGCCCTCTCCGTCTGTCTCCATCTCCCTCTCTCCCTCTGACTCCATCTCTTTCTCTCTGTCTGCCCTCTCCGTCTGTCTCCATCTCCCTCTCTCTGCCTGCCCTCTCTTCATCTCACATTTTCCCTCTGTCTGCTCTTCCCTCCGTCTATCTCCATCTCCTTCTCTCCGTCTGCCTATCTCTCCCTTTCCCTTTCTCCCCCTCTCTGTCACCCCTTCTCTCTCTCACTCGGTCTACCCATCTCTCCCTCTCCCTTTCTCCTTGTCTCCATCTGCCCTTCTCCCTTAGAGCGTTAGAGTCATACAGCATTGAAACTGCCCCTTTGGTCTAATTTGTCCGTGCCGACCAGATATCCGAAATAAACCAGTCTCATCTGCCAGCATTTGGCCCCTATCCCTCTGAACCCTTCCTATTCATGTCCCCATCCAGATGCCTTTTAACTGTTATAACTGTACCAGCCCCCACCACTTCCTCTGGCAGCTCGTTCCACACGCACACCACCCTCTGTGTGAAAAGGTGCCCCTCAGGTCCCTCCTAAATCTTTCCCCTCTCACCTTAAACCCATGCCCCTCTAGTTTTGGACTCCCCCACCCTGGGCAAAAGACCTTGTCTATACACCCTCTCCATGCCCCTCATGGTTTTATAAACCTCTATAATGTCACCCCTGAGCCTCCGACGCTCCAGGGAAAATAGCCCCAGCCTATTTGGCCTCTCCCTGCAGCACAAACCCTCCAACATCCCAGTAAATATTTTCTGAGCCCTTTCTCGCTTCACAGCATCCCCCCTATAGCAGGGAGACCAGAAGTGACCAAATCAATGTCCTGTACATCTGCAACACAACGCTCCCAACGCCCAGACTCAATGCGCTGACCAGTAAAGGCGAGCGTACCAAACAGCTTCTCACAATACAATACCGCTTGTTGCTGGGGTACTCCATGGGAGGAGTACAGTGAAAAGCTGTCACAGCATCTGCCTGCTATTGGCGATATGGTCGGTACAAGTACTGAGGAATAATTCTCGGCTACAGCAGAGGAATAAACGTAGTTGCATTCCTTACAGAGTTGGAAGCAAAGTTAAAACTTGGGTATTATAAAAGTGTTGACATTACAGAAAGGTAGGAAATTTAACAGCTCAGTGCAGGCTCTCTGGTCACCCGCCCATGCCAGGCCCCAGGCTAACAGTCATCTGTCCCCACTCCACAGCAACGTCCACTCCGCTCCATACCGGCACTCAGCGGTTCCAACAGCGCTCCGGGATGGCATCTCCTGTGCCAGCCTCCACCCGGGACTAACTACCTGTGTGATCCCGGTGTTCCCGGCACACACTCTGTACCAGGGCTTACTGCTCCCAGTGTTCCCGGCCCACACTCTGCCCCAGGGCTCACAGCTCCCAGTGATCCCGGCCCACACTCTGTACCAGGGCTCACTGCTCCCAATGTTCCCGGCCCACACTCTGTACCAGGGCTCACTGCTCCCGGTGTTCCCAGTCAACGCTCTGTACCAGGGCTCACTGCTCCCGGTGTTCCCAGCCCACACTCTGTACCAGGGCTCACTGCTCCCGGTGTTCCCAGCCCACACTCTGTACCAGGGCTCACTGCTCCCGGTGTTCCCAGTCCACGCTCTGTACCAGGGCTCACTGCTCCCGGTGTTCCCAGCCCACACTCTATACCAGGGCTCAGTGCTCCCGGTGTTCCCGGCCCACACTCTGTACCAGGGCTCACTGCTCCCAATGTTCCCGGCACACACTCTGTACCAGGGCTCACTGTTCCCGGTGTTCCCAGCCCACACTCTGTACCAGGGCTCACTGCTCCCGGTGTTCCCAGCCCACACTCTATACCAGGGCTCAGTGCTCCCGGTGTTCCCGGCCCACACTCTGTACCAGGGCTCACTGCTCCCGGTGTTCCCTGGCCACACTCTGTACCAGGGCTCAGTGCTCCCGGTGTTCCCGGCCCACACTCTGTCCCAGGGCTCACTGCTCCCAATGTTCCCGGCCCACACTCTGTACCAGGGCTCACTGCTCCCGGTGTTCCCAGCCCACACTCTGTACCAGGGCTCACTGCTCCCGGTGTTCCCGGCCCACACTCTGTACCAGGGCTCACTGCTCCCGGTGATCCCGGCCCACACTCTGTACCAGGGCTCACTGCTCCCGGTGTTCCCGGCCCACACTCTGTACCAGGGCTCACTGCTCCCAATGTTCCCGGCACACACTCTGTACCAGGGCTCACTGTTCCCGGTGTTCCCAGCCCACACTCTGTACCAGGGCTCACTGCTCCCGGTGTTCCCAGCCCACACTCTGTACCAGGGCTCAGTGCTCCCGGTGTTCCCAGCCCACACTCTGTACCAGGGCTCAGTGCTCCCGGTGTTCCCGGCCCACACTCTGTCCCAGGGCTCACTGCTCCCAATGTTCGCAGCCCACACTCTGTACCAGGGCTCACTGCTCCCGGTGTTCCCGGCCCACACTCTGCCCCAGGGCTCACTGCTCCCGGTGTTCCCAGCCCACACTCTGCCCCAGGGCTCACTGCTCCCGGTGTTCCCGGCCCTCACTCTGTACCAGGGCTCACTGCACCTGGTGATCCCGGCCCACACTCTGTACCAGGGCTCACTGCTCCCGGTGCTCCCAGCCCACACTCTGCCCCAGGGCTCACTGCTCCCGGTGTTCCCGGCCCACATTCTGTACCAGGGCTCACTGCTCCCAGTGTTCCCGACCCACACTCTGTACCAGGGCTCACTGCTCCCGTAGATCCCGACCCACACTCTGTACCAGGGCTCACTGCTCCCGGTGTTCCCTGGCCACACTCTGTACCAGGGCTCAGTGCTCCCGGTGTTCCCGGCCCACACTCTGTCCCAGGGCTCACTGCTCCCAATGTTCCCGGCCCACACTCTGTACCAGGGCTCACTGCTCCCGGTGTTCCCAGCCCACACTCTGTACCAGGGCTCACTGCTCCCGGTGTTCCCGGCCCACACTCTGTACCAGGGCTCACTGCTCCCGGTGATCCCGGCCCACACTCTGTACCAGGGCTCACTGCTCCCGGTGTTCCCAGCCCACACTCTGTACCAGGGCTCACTGCTCCCAATGTTCCCGGCACACACTCTGTACCAGGGCTCACTGTTCCCGGTGTTCCCAGCCCACACTCTGTACCAGGGCTCACTGCTCCCGGTGTTCCCAGCCCACACTCTGTACCAGGGCTCAGTGCTCCCGGTGTTCCCAGCCCACACTCTGTACCAGGGCTCAGTGCTCCCGGTGTTCCCGGCCCACACTCTGTCCCAGGGCTCACTGCTCCCAATGTTCGCGGCCCACACTCTGTACCAGGGCTCACTGCTCCCGGTGTTCCCGGCCCACACTCTGCCCCAGGGCTCACTGCTCCCGGTGTTCCCAGCCCACACTCTGCCCCAGGGCTCACTGCTCCCGGTGTTCCCGGCCCTCACTCTGTACCAGGGCTCACTGCACCTGGTGATCCCGGCCCACACTCTGTACCAGGGCTCACTGCTCCCGGTGCTCCCAGCCCACACTCTGCCCCAGGGCTCACTGCTCCCGGTGTTCCCGGCCCACATTCTGTACCAGGGCTCACTGCTCCCAGTGTTCCCGACCCACACTCTGTACCAGGGCTCACTGCTCCCGTAGATCCCGACCCACACTCTGTACCAGGGCTCACTGCTCCCGGTGATCCCGGCCCACACTCTGTACCAGGGCTCACTGCTCCCGGTGTTCCCGGCCCACACTCTGTACCAGGGCTCACTGCTCCCGGTGTTCCCGGCCCACACTCTGTACCAGGGCTCACTGCTCCCGGTGTTCCCTGGCCACACTCTGTACCAGGGCTCAGTGCTCCCGGTGTTCCCGGCCCACACTCTGTCCCAGGGCTCACTGCTCCCAATGTTCCCGGCCCACACTCTGTACCAGGGCTCACTGCTCCCGGTGTTCCCAGCCCACACTCTGTACCAGGGCTCACTGCTCCCGGTGTTCCCGGCCCACACTCTGTACCAGGGCTCACTGCTCCCGGTGATCCCGGCCCACACTCTGTACCAGGGCTCACTGCTCCCGGTGTTCCCAGCCCACACTCTGTACCAGGGCTCACTGCTCCCAATGTTCCCGGCACACACTCTGTACCAGGGCTCACTGTTCCCGGTGTTCCCAGCCCACACTCTGTACCAGGGCTCACTGCTCCCGGTGTTCCCAGCCCACACTCTGTACCAGGGCTCAGTGCTCCCGGTGTTCCCAGCCCACACTCTGTACCAGGGCTCAGTGCTCCCGGTGTTCCCGGCCCACACTCTGTCCCAGGGCTCACTGCTCCCAATGTTCCCGGCCCACACTCTGCCCCAGGGCTCACTGCTCCCGGTGTTCCCAGCCCACACTCTGCCCCAGGGCTCACTGCTCCCGGTGTTCCCGGCCCTCACTCTGTACCAGGGCTCACTGCACCTGGTGATCCCGGCCCACACTCTGTACCAGGGCTCACTGCTCCCGGTGCTCCCAGCCCACACTCTGCCCCAGGGCTCACTGCTCCCGGTGTTCCCGGCCCACATTCTGTACCAGGGCTCGCTGCTCCCAGTGTTCCCGACCCACACTCTGTACCAGGGCTCACTGCTCCCGTAGATCCCGACCCACACTCTGTACCAGGGCTCACTGCTCCCGGTGATCCCGGCCCACACTCTGTACCAGGGCTCACTGCTCCCGGTGTTCCCGGCCCACACTCTGTACCAGGGCTCACTGCTCCCGGTGTTCCCGGCCCACACTCTGTACCAGGGCTCACTGCTCCCGGTGTTCCCGGCCCACACTCTGTACCAGGGCTCACTGCTCCCGGTGTTCCCGGCCCACACTCTGTACCAGGGCTCACTGCTCCCGGTGTTCCCGGCCCACACTCTGTACCAGGGCTCACAGCTCCCGGTGTTCCCGGCCCACACTCTGTACCAGGGCTCACTGCTCCCGGTGTTCCCGGCCCACACTCTGTACCAGGGCTTACTGCTCCCGTTGTCCTGGCCCACACTCTGTACCAGGGCTCAGTGCTCCCGGTGTTCCCGGCCCACACTCTGTCCCAGGGCTCACTGCTCCCAATGTTCGCGGCCCACACTCTGTACCAGGGCTCACTGCTCCCGGTGTTCCCGGCCCACACTCTGCCCCAGGGCTCACTGCTCCCGGTGTTCCCAGCCCACACTCTGCCCCAGGGCTCACTGCTCCCGGTGTTCCCGGCCCTCACTCTGTACCAGGGCTCACTGCACCTGGTGATCCCGGCCCACACTCTGTACCAGGGCTCACTGCTCCCGGTGTTCCCAGCCCACACTCTGCCCCAGGGCTCACTGCTCCCGGTGTTCCCGGCCCTCACTCTGTACCAGGGCTCACTGCACCTGGTGATCCCGGCCCACACTCTGTACCAGGGCTCACTGCTCCCGGTGCTCCCAGCCCACACTCTGCCCCAGGGCTCACTGCTCCCGGTGTTCCCGGCCCACATTCTGTACCAGGGCTCACTGCTCCCAGTGTTCCCGACCCACACTCTGTACCAGGGCTCACAGCTCCCGGTGATCCCGGCCCACACTCTGTACCAGGGCTCACTGCTCCCGGTGTTCCCGGCCCACACTCTGTACCAGGGCTCACAGCTCCCGGTGTTCCCGGCCCACACTCTGTACCAGGGCTCACTGCTCCCGGTGTTCCCGGCCCACACTCTGTACCAGGGCTTACTGCTCCCGTTGTCCTGGCCCACACTCTGTACCAGGGCTCAGTGCTCCCGGTGTTCCCGGCCCACACTCTGTCCCAGGGCTCACTGCTCCCAATGTTCGCGGCCCACACTCTGTACCAGGGCTCACTGCTCCCGGTGTTCCCGGCCCACACTCTGCCCCAGGGCTCACTGCTCCCGGTGTTCCCAGCCCACACTCTGCCCCAGGGCTCACTGCTCCCGGTGTTCCCGGCCCTCACTCTGTACCAGGGCTCACTGCACCTGGTGATCCCGGCCCACACTCTGTACCAGGGCTCACTGCTCTCGGTGCTCCCAGCCCACACTCTGCCCCAGGGCTCACTGCTCCCGGTGTTCCCGGCCCACATTCTGTACCAGGGCTCACTGCTCCCAGTGTTCCCGACCCACACTCTGTACCAGGGCTCACTGCTCCCGTAGATCCCGACCCACACTCTGTACCAGGGCTCACTGCTCCCGGTGATCCCGGCCCACACTCTGTACCAGGGCTCACTGCTCCCGGTGATCCCGGCCCACACTCTGTACCAGGGCTCACTGCTCCCGGTGTTCCCGGCCCACACTCTGTACCAGGGCTCACTGCTCCCGGTGTTCCCGGCCCACACTCTGTACCAGGGCTCACTGCTCCCGGTGTTCCCGGCCCACACTCTGTACCAGGGCTCACTGCTCCCGGTGTTCCCGGCCCACACTCTGTACCAGGGCTCACAGCTCCCGGTGTTCCCGGCCCACACTCTGTACCAGGGCTCACTGCTCCCGGTGTTCCCGGCCCACACTCTGTACCAGGGCTTACTGCTCCCGTTGTCCTGGCCCACACTCTGTACCAGGGCTCAGTGCTCCCGGTGTTCCCGGCCCACACTCTGTACCAAGGCTCGCTGCTCCCGGTGTTCCCGGCCCATACTCTGTCCCAGGGCTCACCGTTCCAGGGAGTTGCTGCAGGTTCCTGGAGCTGTTCCTGGATTCCCGTGCAGTGCTAAGGGGAGAGAAGACAATAATAGAGCGAGAGAAAGGGAACAAAAGCGAATGAATAAGAGCAGGTGGTACGGAGGAGGCCTGGCTGGACTAACCTATCCTGCTGCCATCCTATTCACCTGCACCACCCTGTCTAACTGCGACTCCACTTTCAGGGAACTACGAACCTGCATCTCAAGGTCTCTCCGTTCAGCAACACTCCCTACGACTGTACCAGTAAGAGTATCGGTCCTCCCCTGATTTGCTTTTCCAAAATGCAGCACCTAACATTTATCTAAATTAAACTTCATCTGCCCGTTGGCCCGTCTGATCAAGATCCCTCCATACTCACTGTCCACTACATCTCTGATTTTGGTGTCATCTGTAAACATACTAACTGTACCTCCTTTGTTCACATCCACACCATGTATATAGATGACATAAAGCAGTGAACCCAGCACAGATCCTTACACCGCTCGTCACGGGCCTCCAGTCTGAGAGGCAACCCTCTACCACCGCCACTCTCTATCTTAGACCTTTGAGCCAGTTCTGTATCCCAGTGCCTTGTTCTCCCCATACTCTGTGTGATCGAACCTTATTAACAAGTCCACCATGTGGAACCTTGTCGAATGCCTTACTGAAATCCATAGAGATCACTTCCACCGCTTTGCCCTCATCAGTCCACTTTGTTACTTCTAAAGACTCCATCAAATTAATGAGACACAATTTCCCAAGCACAAAACTATGTTGACTGTCCCTAAACTAGTTCTTGCCTTTCCAAATGCAT